>NC_040888.2:2840470-2850470 GCF_900634795.4 Betta splendens | reverse complement strand
CCTCCCAACGTGAAGCTAACCTCCTAACATGAAGCTAACCTCCCAACGTGAAGCTAACCTCCCAACGTGAAGCTAACCTCCCAACGTGAAGCTAACCTCCTAACATGAAGCTAACCTCCGAACGTGAAGCTAACCTCCGAATGTGAAGCTAACCTCCTAATATGAAGCTAACCTCCGAACGTGAAGCTAACCTCCTAACATGAAGCTAACCTCCTAACATGAAGCTAACCTCCTAATATGAAGCTAACCTCCTAACGTGAAGCTAACCTCCTAATATGAAGCTAACCTGACGCTACGATAGCAGAGTAACAGATGGTCGGTTTGACGTCTACCTTCACCGTGTGCTGAAGGGCAAAAGTCCAGCGCCGCTCGGCCTCATGGGAAATATTGTGGTTCTAAAGCAGGAAACAGAGTGGAGGTTGTTCCTTTCATCTCTTTTACCTTTCATGTCCTTCTGATTCTCTCACTGTCTGACTCTCTCCTCCTTTATCACCTGTAATCTCTGCATTTCTTTAATCAGATTTCACAGCTAATCTTTTTCAGGTGGACCCGTCTCTCTCAATCTCTTCTCTCTAACAAACTTTTATTATTTCAAAGCAGGGCTGTGGCGCCTGGACGCCGCATGCAGACTCCCGTCAGAGGTAATTAGCACCAGCGAGAGCGCTCAGTTCAAGTCAACCTGCACCGCTTCTGGGAACGGACGTTTGTCACATACAATAAATGTGGCTTTTACTCTGGAAGGCAATTAAAGGCATGCTAATTATTGAGCCAAGTGCTTGGTTTGCAAAACAGAAACATTAGTAATGACTTCCTCTGCCTGGATGAGACGCGACAGCTCCATTTGATCTGTACGTCAGCAGCTCTTTAGGTTTGGATCCAATATTTGCAGCTGTAATAAGATTATTCAAAACAGGGGTCAGAACACAGAGGCACAACCCATGACCAGGTTCTAACCCAACCCCAACCTCTTAGTCTCCTCCTGATTAAGCCACACACCATTAATGCTGCTTATGATAGATAATGACAGATTCATGCCCTCTATCAGCAGGAGACCATCATTTGTCAGCACTCAAAAATCAGGTATTTTAGCATCTGCAGAAAATGACAGGATGTCAGAGCAGATGTTGAGTCCAAGAAAACGGGGCCTGTTGGGGAAACATGCTCAAAATCATCTGACTTTAACATAAACAAATGTCATGTCTGACCTTCTGCAGCGATGACTCCCGGGAGAATCACGATCTGTGAGTAAGAAGAGAAGAATTAACTTTTCATTTCCTCAGCAGGAACAAGGCATCTGTTTTATTGCAATACAAGCAGCTTCCACTTTAGCTTCATAACATCATTAAAAGAAGTCACTATATTAGTTCAAAGTGAGTCTTACTTTCAGAATCCAAACAAAGCCGTCAGGGCTGCTCTGCTCTAAAGCCACAGTTCATAATTCGTTTTGAAGCCTGTGACACGACGCGAGCAGACACTTTTGGGCTGTCGTCGATCCAAACGAATGCCTGGTCCAGTATGTAATGTTAATGAGTGACTGTGATATTATTCTGTGTGACCCGTCCGCTCACCTGCAGCGAAGCAGCTTGGGGCGCGCGCGTGTGCATGAACCGGATCCACACAGCTTCAAACAAATGCGTTTTGGACGGGCCGCGGGTGGACGGGAACCGGAACCAGGAACCGAACTGCACGTGGCCCGGTGCCGGACGCGTGTGGGCCGCGTGTGGACCGGGCCGCGTGTGGACCGGGCCGCGCTGCAGATGCAACTCAGCTGCACAGGAACCGCCGGCGTCCTCCAGATCAGCTCCTCTACGCTTCATTCCCTCTCTCCCATCGGTGTTTGTAGACTGTTCCACCATCAATGCAGCATTTTGAGAGTGTGTCGTCTGCAGCACAACTCAGTTCAGCGTCCATTCATTCTGGAGACATTTATCACTGCTGTAAACCTGAAGAAGCTGAGAACAAAAAACAAAGTGAGAATGAATAGCAGCCGATTAGAAGGCTTAGTTGTATTATGTTGTAGGACTTTATTAGTGATAGTGTTTCATATGTAGTTTGATTGTTGTGTTTGCAGTGATAATCCTCAGAGTGGACGTTTCCCCCAGTGCTTCAGTGTACGTTACTGTGTGTGACTGAGTAGAATCAATAGAAGCCAAATGAAAAATATTTGAACCATATTTTGCTTCCGAGGATCATATTTCCTTCTCTGCCTCTAAACGAACCCTCATGTCGACATTTTGGGGTAAAAACAAACTTGTTTATCCTGATGCAGCAGCAACACAACAGCTGTAATGAATGTGAAGTCCTCGTAAGGCAGGATCTGTGGCCACACGCGTTAAATGAGCGTGTGTGTGTGTGTGTGTGTGTGTGTGTGTGTGTGTGTGTGTGTGTGTGTGTGTGTGTCTGTTGAGACAGGGACCACAGCTTCTAAGTCTAAGTGACAACTGTGTCTACAATGTCAAGCAAACTGACGCAGGGACAAAACCTCAGGGTCACTCAGCCATCTGCTGCTTCTTTCCTTGTGTGTGTGTGTGTGTATGTGTGTGTGTGTGTGTGTGTGTGTGTGTGTGTGTGTGTGTGTGGTTCTCACTTGGAACCTCGTGTTCGTTTCACTGCTCTTAGAGGCCGCTCGCGTCCATGTGCAGGCGACAGCTGCTGACAGCTGTATTTCTCTTATTACTCCTCACTCCGCTATCGCAGCGTAATGGCCAATCATTCCGAATGAGATCTTAATGTGGCTGTGTGCCTTTGACAGTGCTTGTGTGTGTGGGAGTGTAATTTGATAAGAAGCTAAATGGGAATAAAGACTTGAAATTGCCTTTGCAGTTCCAGCTCAGCTGTTGGAGCTGGTTATTAGTATCACACTGATGGTACATCTCATCAAAGCATCTCATGCAGCACAGAGCGACAGTGAATGTTTATCTGCTTCTTTTACACATGCCTGATAATCACATACACACTGGCTGCTACCGGTCCTGGTGCGTCCTCCATCTATATAGACGTGCAGCAAAGTCATTAGCGCTGACGACGAGTCAATGAGTCATTAAGCCTCATTAATGGATTTACTTTCAAGTGGTACGTGGAGGTGTAATTGCTACGTAGCTTGTAAATATGTTCTCAGCGCTTCATACTCACTGTAGCTGTTGTTGTTGCTGGTTAGTTGTTGGATTGTTTTCCACGCAGAGCAATTTAATTTCCCACCAGCAAAAGAAAAGTCTCCTTCCTACTATTGCATCCTTCCATCTGTCTCATGTATCACCTGTGCCGTGCTTTTATTGTGAAGGAGCCAGCGTCTTTTCCTTCCTGTCCTGCAGGTCTCCGTCGCCCCAAAGGCACAAACCAGTGGAACAAAGGAGCGATGGAGAGAGGGAGAAAGGTGGAGGAGCAGCGTCAGCGAGACTTCTCTCTGACTCCACGTCCTTGTTGGAGCGCTGGCCTTTGTATCGGCTCATTTGCCTCTTCAAACAGCTCACTAACCAGCTCTAGGCGATGGCCGACTCTGCACTCCAGCCGTTTGTGGGTACGGGTGGGTTTCCTGCAGACCTCTATGTAAATAGGTCTAAGAGGCTGTTTTGTTGAGAGTGGAGATGAGACAACGTCAGGGTCAGGAGGGAAAACAACAGAGGAGGAGACGCAAACCACAGCTGACACAATAATAAGACGGTGACACTGCCATTCTTGACGCGCGTGCACGGGCCTCGTGCACGTGCCTCGTGCACGCCCACACGCCGGCCGTGCGTCCGGATGCAGAGCCTGTGTGCGCGCGGAGCGGGAGCGTGTCTGCGTGTTTCCCTCGGAGTTATTTTTATCAGCGCGGCTCAGCAGAGGCTGGTGTTTCACTCCAAGTAGGTCACAAGTGATGATCTGAAATAAGAGCAACAACACGACAACAGGAGGTTATTAGCTGCATGTTCGCAGGCAGAACATGCAAACACATAATTGCAGATGTGTGCACTTTGCTTAGTCACCGCTCACTTCCTGCTTATTTAGTGGAGGGTCGCGACCTCCTCCTCCCGGACGCTGAATCTGCATCTGATGTGCGTTTGTCTGTTTAACACCAACAGTGACGCGTTTTTTCCCCAAAGCTCAGTTATGTGCTGCGCTCCTATTAGCACAGCTAGGATCATTTATTAAGGCTGAACAGAGAGAGGAGAGAAGCAGCTGAACATTTACCAACATTTTCTCATGCAACTGTGCCACAAACACACTGAAGCTCATTCTCCTCCACAGTCTCTGAACCGGTCTCAGCTCCTCTATGCACTGAATTCTGTCGTATTTCCTTCGTTCATCACGCTCAATCTGTGTGGAACAAGAAATGGAGTGATGCATAATACATAGACGGGGTTTGGCCTAAATTAATGTTGCATAGCCAAGTTTACGGAGGCAACTCCAGCACAAACACGCGGACCACAGTCGTGTTTTTAAAGTGAAGATCAAGAATGAACATTTGAGTTCAGCAACAAATGGGACCTGAACCAGTTCAGGCTCAATGGCAGCTCATCAGGGTGTGAGAGGAGAAAAGGAACTGAGGTGACCCTGTGTGTGTGTGTGTGTGTGTGTGTGTGTGTGTGTGTGTGTGTGTGTGTGTGTGTGTGTGTGTGTGTGTGTGTGTGTGTGTGTGTGTGGAGGAGTGGACAGGAAACAGAAAGTGACGGGTGGTGATGTCGGCCACTTTATCACCTTCATCTGTCTTTGTGTGACAGTGCAAGTCAACAGCTTAGCGTGCTCGTCTCCAGGGAGTGTGTGTTTGTACACAGGTGCGTTTGATTCGCTCCCGTGAAGTTGTGTCTTGTGCGTTACCTTGTGCCTGATCGCGGGATCGCACGTTTCTCCTTTCGTTGGAAGGACACACGTCCCCTCAGGGTTCCAATGCACCACACACACACACACACACACACACACACACACACACACACACACACACACACACACACCTACACACACACACACACACACACACACACACACACACACACACACACACATACTGACAGTGGGACTGACGGCAGGAGAAAACAAGGATGACACATGGAAAACGAGGCAAACGGACGTGAGCATGAACAGAGAACGGACTAAAGGCCGCGGTTCTGAACCAAACAGCACTGAACTGGCTCTGAGTCTCCAGTCTGAACAACAGGATCGTGGCAGCGCTTAACGTCTTGATGTCCTATAATGTCGGCGCGGCCTGAATAATGTAAAGCTGCCAGCTACGGTGACTGTCTGACTCTGTAATAAGCTGCAGGAGCGGTTAGCGGTGGGACGACGCACCCACGCGGCCCCCGACGACGGGAGCGTGAGCGTCTGCGGCGCCATTTATAATAAATGGAGGAGAAACGTACAGCGAGCATCGCTGCTCCATCAGCTGGAGGTGCAGAGACAAAGGTGAGACCAGAAACAAGCAGCCATGAAACATTCCTCCTTCTCTCCTTCAGCCCTCGTTACTCTCAGACGCTCCGCATCCACTAACCCCGCGTCCTCCCGGCCTCCATCGCCTCCCGCTGCTCTGTCTCCCTCCGCCTCCGAGCCATGTGTCTCCTGCCTCTTCCCCCACCTTCCTGTCTCATCCTCTCAGCTCTGTTGTTGCACCACCTCGCCCCCCCCTCTGCTGCTTAGACCCAGTGCAAAGTTAAAAAGTTGAAGGGCTCGGTCACACACACGCACACACACACACACACACACACACACACACACACACACACACACACACACACACACACACACACACACACACACACACACACACACACACACACACACAAAGAGCTCCGCTGTGTTCTGCTTCACTTCCCTAAAAACTGAAATCGTGGCCACGGGCACGAAGCTGAGCCTCATGTTGTTACTTCACTGGAAACAAACAGGAGACATTTACAATTTTAAACAGTGTGTGTCCACGGCCTCTCACTCAGCAAACAGAGCCGAGCACTGGCACAACGCTGCACAGAAGGCGTGCGGCAGCGTATTGAACCTCATGAAGGTGACGTCTGCGAGGAGCGAAGCGACACCAACAGAGGCTCCACTGAAGCGCTGCTGTTTGCTCCACTCCCTCCTTCTGCTTCTGCTCCGTCCCTGATGAGATGCTTCCTGACGCCGCCACTGGCTGCTGGAGCCCCCGGCCGTCTGCAACGTGCACGCGCACGTGCACGCGCGCTGTTTGTACATCAGTAACAGCAGCGGAGCGGTGGTTGCACAGTTTGTTGGACTTGATCAGTGTTTGGACTCAATGGAGACGATGAGACTGGCAGACGCTCAGTACTGAATGATTCTTCTGGTTTAATGTGAGGACGAACCAAAGGTCTGTGTGAATGACAGGTGTCCCTAATAAAGTGGCCCCAGTGCACGGCTGGAGTTGGAGACAGTAAATCCAGATCTGAACCCAGGCAGAAGCTCTGGATGCTGATCTGATGAGAGTCTGTCCCAGGACTCGGAGCCTCTGTCACCGTGGATCTCCTCCACTGGCGACTGTGATGGATTCCTCCCCGGATCACTGTTGATGGACGCTGACAAACGTGGTCCCGACTCAAACCTTTGCACCTGAACTGGAAAAGCGTCGACGCGACGTCGTCACGGGTGGAGATCCGCTCACTCACACCGTCACGCCGGACGCGTGCTCCGCCTTCAGCAGGCTGAGCTCATTATGCCTGACCTCTGCAAATACCAGCAGAATGCCAGCGCGGACCCGCAACGGGCCGTACACACAAACGCACACAAACACACACAAACACACACAAACGCACACAAACACACACAAACACACACGCAGCGCAGACAAACGTCGCCTCGTTCACGTGCGTCGGCTGGACTGAAGTCGGGTTCTGTAACGGAGCCTCGGCTGCTGCTCAGATCAAACAGGCTCCGCTTGAAGTGACAGAAACCCAGTGCTTCACATGGTCCCAGTTTGGTCCCAGTTTGGTCCCAGTTTGGAGGTCTGTGGGTGAAATGAGCCTGTGTTGGTGGAGGAAGGGGCACGGGGTAAAACAGGCTGACTGAACGGCTTCAGCACATTATTACGTCTC
The DNA here is from genome assembly GCF_900634795.4 of Betta splendens. Classification (NCBI taxonomy): domain Eukaryota; kingdom Metazoa; phylum Chordata; class Actinopteri; order Anabantiformes; family Osphronemidae; genus Betta; species Betta splendens. The sequence continues at coordinate 2,843,460 of NC_040888.2, read as the reverse complement.
AGTCCAACAGGAAACGTGAGAACGAAGCTCACTTCTCTCCTTTCAGCGATTCGTCTCTAAATTTCGCAGTGACTTTACTATTAAAATCCACACACTTTCTTTCCAAGCTCTCCATTTTTCATGTGCTGTACTTTGCATTAGCTTGTTTCAGCGCTTCATCCATGATTTATCCATTAATGCCTCCAGACTCCGTCTTCCAGTCGTTCCAGTCGTTTCCTCGTGCCTCTTTGATCTTTGATCCATCGGTGGCAGCAGAGCCGGCACCCGACTGCACACAACACAGCGCAATGCAACACAACGCAACGCAAGGCAACACAACGCAGCACAGCACAACACAACGCAGCGCAATGAAACACAATGCAATGAAACGCAACGCAACGCAACGCAGCACAGCACAGCACAGCACAGCATAACACAACACAGCGCAATGCAACACAACGCAACGCAAGGCAACACAACGCAGCACAGCACAACACAACGCAGCGCAATGAAACACAATGCAATGAAACGCAACGCAACGCAATGCAGCACAGCACAGCACAGCACAATGCAGCGCAATGAAACACAACGCAATGAAACGCAACGCAGCACAGCACAGCACAGCATAACACAACACAGCGCAACGCAACGCAACGCAACGCAACACAACGCAATGAAACACAATGCAACGCAGCACAGCACCACGCAGCACAGCACAACGCAGCGCAACGCAATGCAGCACAGCACAGCCCAATGCAGCGCAATGAAACACAACGCAATGAAACGCAACACAGCACAGCACAGCATAACACAACACAACACAGCGCAACGCAACGCAGCGCAATGAAACACAACGCAATGAAACACAACGCAACGCAAGGCAACACAGCACAGCATAGCACAGCATAACACAACACAGCGCAACGCAACGCAACGCAGCGCAACATAACTCAACGCAACGCAATGCAACCCAACGCAACTCAACTCAACACAACGCAGCGCAACTCAACTCAACTCAACTCAACTCAACTCAACTCAACTCAACTCAACTCAACGCAACACAACGCAACACAACACAACACAACACAACACAACACAACACAACTCAATTCAACACAACTCACATTAGTCCGTGATGACTTAATGTTAATGCACCTCAGACGACTTTGTGCTTCTTTGTAGCGTTTGCACTGGAAAAATAAAAGACAAATGTTTTCCATTTGCATCCTTATATTAAAAACCAGCAACAGGTGAAGCATGTGCATAGAAAAAGCTTGACTACGACTTCTCTGGTGTAAAATTGTTCATGAGCCAGTTTCAAATCTGCTCGTTTGTGAACTGTGTCCGAGTGAATGAGGCTCAATGAGGCTTTCACACGCGCCGTGATTCTCTTTCATACTTGAGTAAAATGCAGCCGAGCCGCGTTCGAACCAGAAGCGCCGCCGCCGCCGCTGCACGCGTCCCAGGATGCACTGGGCCTCGCGGGCATGTGTGGACATCACACAGCTCAGGGCGCTGGCGTCAACACAGCTGCACGTCTGCACAGATGCTGTGGAGACGCGCGTTCCAGCGGCGCCGCGGCCGCTTTGGACGGTGACGGATGTGCACACACGCTCCGTTAAATGCACCAAATGTGCACAAGCGGCGGCGATGGGTCCGAGCCGTGGTCGACTGAGCTGCTCGGTCGCGCCTCTGAGGAGCTGCTGCGCTGCGTCGCTGATGCCCCACACACACAAATCACCCGCCTTCGAACGCTTTCTGTTCTTTCAGTCTTTCGCAGTTTGCCACTTAAACACAGAAACAGTGGGCTGCGGCTGCAATGGAGGACATAAATCAGCCTGATTTGTCGGAGGTGGGATGAAGATGAGGGCCAAGCTATTTATCCTGCGGCGCCGCCAACGCATGTGGCCGCGGCCTCGGGCCCCGGACGCCGTCTGAGGGGCCATGGACGGCGTCTGAGGGGCCATGGACGGCGTCTGAGGGGCCATGGACGTCTGAGGGGCCTGTTTGTCATCTGAGGGGCCCTGGACTCCATCTGAGGGGCTGTCTGTGGGGCCATGGACGTCTGAGGGGCCATGGACGCCGTCTGAGGGGCCATGGACGTCTGAGGGGCCATGGACGCCGTCTGAGGGGCCATGGACGTCTGAGGGGCCTGTTTGTCATCTGAGGGGCCCTGGACTCCATCTGAGGGGCTGTCTGTGGGGCCATGGACGTCTGAGGGGCCATGGACGCCGTCTGAGGGGCCATGGACGTCTGAGGGGCCATGGACGCCGTCTGAGGGGCCATGGACGTCTGAGGGGCCATGAACGGCGTCTGAGGGGCCATGAACGGCGTCTGAGGGGCCATGGACGTCTGAGGGGCCATGGACGTCTGAGGGCCATGGACGCCGTCTGAGGGGCCATGGACGTCTGAGGGGCCATGGACGACGTCTGAGGGGCCATGGACGTCTGAGGGGCCATGGACGTCTGAGGGGCCATGGACGTCTGAGGGGCCATGGACGTCCGAGGGGCCATGGACTCCGTCTGAGGGGCCGTTTGTGGGGCCCTGTTTGTCGTCTGAGGGGTCTGTTTGTCGTCTGAGGGGCCATGGACGCCGTCTGAGGGGCCGTCTGAGGGGCCATGGACGCCGTCTGTAGGGCCCTGTGCTCAAACCGTGAGGAAGGATGCTCGCATCATCTGATGCTGGGTTTGGACCACCTCAGGGTCATGAAACTATAGAAACTCAAGCACTGAGGTAAAAATGTTAATTAAAACCCAGCTTAAATAAGGACGTGTCTGGATGTTTATGACCTCCAGTGTCTGAGAATCTCATTCACTGTGGCTTCGTTAACACGACTATTGAAACCTGAGGTCCGTTCTTTGCTTCTTTGAGCCGATCCGGTGCCTTTTCCTCCTCAACCCTCAGGGCACGTGAGCGTGCGCGGCCGGGCCTCTGCCAGGCGTGACCGCATCCTGTATGTGCTGTAACTCTCACTCCCTGTGCAACTATAACTCAGGCCACAGCCGTAAATA
>NC_040888.2:2827970-2837970 GCF_900634795.4 Betta splendens | reverse complement strand
TCGTTACTTTGGGTGTTCGACTTCACAGAGCCTCATAAAAAAATCAGACCTCTAAACTTCCAAGCAGTGCTCCAGCTTGTCTCTCTGCCAATATCTGAGGGAGTCAGGGGACAACTTCCAAGACCTGAGGAAGAATAGGTCCACAGAGATCGAGGCAGGAGAGCTCACGTGGTAGAAGATGCCGCAAATCCAATCAAATCAAATCAAATCAAATCAAATCAAATCAAATCAAATCAAATCAAATCAAATCAAATCAAATCAAATCAAATCAAATCAAATCAAATCAAATCAAATCAAATCAAATCAAATCAATATTATCTATCTATCTATCTATCTATCTATCTATCTATCTATCTATCTATCTATCTATCTATCTATCTATCTATCTATCTATCTATCTATCTATCTATCTATCTATCTATCTATCTATCTATCTATCTATCTATCTATCTATCTATCTATCTATCTATCTATCTATCTATCTATCTATCTATCTATCTACCTGTTTATGCCTTTCATATTGTTGCAGGGACTTTTAGTGTGTTGCATATCTATTGTCTGGCCTCCTATTGCGTCATCTAACAGCAGGGAAGTCACGAGTGCTGCCGCTGCCGCTGCTGCTGCGGCAGCTGCCGGCCTCTTCAGGCTGAGCTGCAGTTACACACCGCGTCCTACTGGGGGCAGTGTGAGCCATACATTGCCCACAGTCCGGCAGCAGCGGTGCAACAGCTGGGTCCTTGCAGCGGTTAGCGTGCGTCGCTCTGTTTTGTGGCTTTCCGTGTGTGCGTCAGGCCGCGGCAGGGGACGAGGGGAGCGAAGACACGGAGCAGCAAAGGTAGCAGCGACACGAGCCCTCGAATCACAGTCCGCTCTCCGTTAAGGTTCTGCGCTCAGGGTTAACGTCGCAATCAATCCACACATGAATAATTGATGCCGACAGGAATGTCAGTGGAGACCTGTGAGATGCTCCCGAGGAAAATTTGTAAATGATTATATATTTAAAGTGATTTGTGTCCGTCAGCCGTAATTGAAAACATCTGAGCAAGGTCAAAGGTCACGTCCAGGGCTGTCATCACATATTAGCAACCAAGCAACCAAGGAGCCTTTTCAATGAATATATTTGGCACTTAAAGCAGAAATAAGATGCTATGCTTGGGCAACCAGCTCCTGGTCCCTGTGCAGGTGACATGATTAAAGCATGAAGGAAGCGGAGCAGCACAGGATCAGCTGAGTGACTAGAATCAGCCATGAGAGTAAATGGGTGCTAATCCAGGGGGCTTCTGGTTAGCGTCAGACACACGCCGCTCGGATCCAGCATCAAAGCCCTATTCACAGTGAAGTGGCTGAGGCAGACGCGCTGCCCGCCACCAGCTGTAATTAGCCATTCACACCGGTTATCGCCAGTCAGCATCTTCCTTTCGCTCTCCAGAGCTGCCAGCGAGCGCACAGCGCGGGGCGCTCCGGCGGCTCCGGGCAGAGACTGCATCACAACACAAACAGCCGCACAAAGGGGCCGCAGCCCGCCGGCACGCGGAGGCTGGAGGTGGATGGAGATGCACCGCATATGATGTGTATAAGAGCAGAGCAGGAGCACGGGAAGCAGATGGAAGGGGCCCAAGCACACGCTGCAGCTGTTTACAGGCCAGAGACCAACATCTGTCTGGGAGCAGAGCGAGTTCCTCCGTGATTCACACACGACACCACAACAACTAATTTAATTAATTAGACCTGCGATTATTCCGTATGTGGAAAGGAGCGAAGCTTCAAAAAGACACAGAAGGTCTCAAACTGGCCTTTAGTTGTTATTCCAGTGGAGATACTAGAAATATCTGTTTACTTTATTTAATGCCTGAGTGGACGTGCACTGAATTGTGCAGGATTCACTTAAATCCAATCAAAATTTGCCGCTCAGAATTTGTTTTATTTTGGCGGGTAATAGCTTTATTGTCGGTGGAACAGTGTTTTTTCATTATCAGCTGTCACAGCAGAGGGATTGATGGATCACCCAACAAGTGCGGGTCAATACGCCGGTGTGTGTGAGGGGCGTGCGCTTGTGTGTGTGTGTGTGTGTGTGTGTGTGTGTGTGTGTGTGTGTGTGTGTGTGTGTGTGTGTGTGTGTGTGTGTGACGTCGGTCGAAGTCAGATTGGTTCCATCTCCATCTTCTTCAAGCGAGGAGACGAATTAGCTTCCGTAAACAAATCAGAAGCCGCAGAAGCCAAAGAGAGCTGCCACGGGCGCAGGCATCACCTGGGGCGAGCCGCGTCTCCCTTTTAATGCCAGGGAGGCTCCTTCGCACTCCTCTCCTTCTCTCTTTCTCTCGCTCTCTCTCAGGTGTTCATCCATCTGTGTGAGGCAGGAAACAACGACGCCAAGGGACAGAAGCAGACGAAGGATGTTTTTACTTTTCATGTCAAGCGTGCAGGTCTTTGAATTACGTTCATACAGTTGTTTGTCACCTGCACACACACACACACACACACACACACACACACACACACACACACACACACACACACACACACACACACACACACACACACACACACACACACACACACACACACACACACACACACACACACTCTCTCTCTCTCTTTCCAGGTCAGCGTCTCCACTAGAGCCACTGATGGGACTTGTGCCTCCGTGAAGGAGGAGTCATGTGGACCTGGAGCTCCGTCCTCTTCCTCCGTGGTCTCTGCTTCCTCCTGCCGTCCTCTCCCCTGACCTCATTCATTCCTCAAACCCCACTCTTGGCCTAAGTTTTTTAGCTGCTCTGCAGACCGGCATCCGGCTGCTCCGCTCCCCTCGCGCTCACACGCACACGCGGAGCCTGAACGCAGCAGAGGCCGCCTCCTTCTCCCACTCCTTTGTGACTTCACCGTGAGTAACGCTGCAGCGATGCCATGTCTCAGCAGCATCCGGGACGGTGAAGGTCAGTCATTGGCCGGTGGGCATCATCTGACCCCTGCCACACTTCAACACACTCCCTCCATTCATTTTGCAGCAGTTGGAGCACACCAGCGTTTGCACTGGCACAGTTTCCTCCAGTTCTCTGCAGGCTCAGACAGCTGCTCCACCTCAAACACGTTGAATAAGTAACAAAAGACAATGTAAACCTTTGCATTTGACTCATCTTCATCTTTCTGTCCTTGTGCAACATCTGGCAGCAGTGCAGCCTCCAGTCTTATCTACTGCACACAGACTATGAGACTGCTGCAGGAGGAGCCTTGAGCTGGTGAACAGGTTCCCATGGAGCGCATGCATGTTTCACCTGCCTCCACATCCAAGTTTTAAGCTGTGAACCTGTTTACACTGTTTGCTTTTAGTGCCTGGATCACAAGTGGACAGCACAAAATCTGCTTTAGACCGTTGCCATGGCGATGTGACGCCGGTGAGTGCCTGGTCCACCCCTCCTGAATCCAGAGGTGAACATAACACCTTGCAAATGCACTGATTGTTTAGCACATGACCTAATAAAATATCTGAACATCCCATCAGCTTAGTACATTCTAAGCTGATATCTGCTCAGTGATGGAACTGATGGTTCCCAATATGAAATCATGAATCAGCAGCACTATGCTAGCGCTGGCCAGCCACAGTGATATATTACATTTCCCTTTGCTCACTGGAGGAGCTCTGTGAAGCTGTGTTTTCTGTCTCCGTCTCGCAGTTTGAATCTTTAATGCCGTTCTTCTCTGTGTGCAGCGCGCCCCTCATCCGCGCTGCATCTCCATCCGCCCGCGCCGCGCCGCGTCCCCACGCCGCTGCCTCCGCATCCCAGCCTCCGTCTGCAGACTCGCGTTACCCCGGCTGTCAGAAGCCATCTCCAAATAAAACGTGACACAAATGCAGAGCGTGGTGGAGGGGAGAGGGAGGCGGAGGCGGAGGCGGAGGCGGAGCGGAGCGGTGGGAGGCGGCAGCAGGGCCGAGCGGCGGCGGCGGCGGCGGCGGCCGACCTCCGCCGTAGTTATTCTCCCGTTTGAAGGCTCTAGTTTTAGCTCCGCGTCCGTCCACTGCAGTTGGGAACCACAGACTCATCGTTTCGCCCCGCGGGGACGAATGCAGATGGCAAGATGCTCCACTCCTCCCTCATCCCTCACTTCCCTGCTCATTTCCCCCTGTGCTTCCCTCCATCCCTAATGAATCAAGAGGATGAATTGGAAAAATATAAAATTAGACGACTGCAGGAATGGATGAGGGGAAAGGCAGGTGGACAGCGCAGGCATGGAATGAAGCCTACACGTTCTCGTAATTACTTATAAATTAAGATAATCTGCTTGAAAAAACGCTCGACTTCCGTCTTTATGTGTGACACATATTAAAGCAGGTGAACCAGTCACATCTTCTATCCTCACACGTGAAGGGCTCCAGGGCTCGTTTCCAGGCAGAAGCGGTGAAGTCGGCCTCAGACTTGGAGCGGGAGCAGGCACCTACTGGAACAGTGGAAACAGCGCTGCTGCTGCACCACCTGCCACCGGGGAGTCCCACGTGTCCCCGTGTCCACGCTCGCGCTGAACCAGCTGCTGATTTGACCCCTGCTGCTTGTGTGTGTGGGGGGGGGGTCGTGCATCATCACTTTGCAGCGTATCGCTCACCTCCCTCTACAGCCGCCTCTCCTGCCTCCGTCTCCCTCTCCTCCTCTCACTCCATCGCTGTCTCTGCTGCTCTGTCTGTCTTCTCCCCCGGGGGGATTCAGTACAAGTGTTTTTGATTCGGAGCCAGGGCGAAGACGCGTCCGACAGCCACCGCTGTCACACCGACATGCACACAAACAGCCGGGCGCACGCGTTGGTCTCATCCAGCCGCACACCTGCCTGCTACACACTGACAGACACGCACAGGTGCGTCCGGCCGACAGGTGCAGAGTCTGTGCTTGTGCACAGACTGAGTCTGAGGCAGGAGAGCAGCTCGCGTTCACCGGGCGCGAGGGAGACGCGGCTCCAAAGGCCACAGAGGTTAAATGTGTATTGATTCTTTGTGATTATAGTCTGATAATGTGTGTGAAAAAGCTTTGCTCGGTCACTTTTATTGACGAGACGTCGAACTGAAGGGCACTCAACAGGTCTGTTGGCCTTCGGGGCCGCGGACTCAATGAGCCACAGGTCGTTTAGGCCACGCCTTCCTACTGAGGCCGGATCATAGAGGGTGGAGCTCCAGGAGAAAACATGCTTCTGGACCGGTTTGAGGAGCTCCACCATCAACCAACAACATCTCAACCCGGGGAACGTGCACAGGATCCGTCCACAGGATGAGATCAAACCCCGAAAAAACAAGAGACTGAATCTGCACTGGTGCAAAAGGAAGAAGCCAAGTGTTGAGGAGCGGAGGATTTGCTTCAGTGATGCCTACGAGCCCGACGACGCAGGCGGCTGCTGTTCATCCCACTTCGCTTCACACTCGCGTCGGTGTGAGAGCATTTCTGCTGTTGCTGCTACACACTTTCTGAAACTGCTGCAATGCAGGAAGTCACGGAAATTGTGAAATAGCGACAAATGTGTTTTTACAAGTTGCTACTGTGCCTTCAGTCTTGTAGGAGGGAAAAGAAGAATGGGAAGAAGAAGACTTGTGACATTAACACAGATTAACATGATTCAAAATTGAAGAGGGCTATTACGAGCTCATTTCACTAAACACTCTTAAACTCAGCCAGAACAGAGCGCTGATGGCTAAATGAAATCTCAGCGGGTGGGAGGGCGAAGGGGCAGCGGGAGCGGTGCGCGGCCGCGGCCGCGTTCCATTACAGCTCCACTCATTTGAATTAAAGGTCGGTCGCTGAAAAACTGTCTCTCCCGTGTTCGATTCCCTCTTTTTAAATATGATCCCAAGCTTTTTAAAGACGAAGCAAAAACCAAAATAGCTTCAGAAACTGCAAAGATGCTCATAAACCCTCTTTAAATCGCTACTGTGACTGTGGACGAAGCTCATTTTACACTTTGTCTTTTCCAAACTGTCGTTTTTATGGCTGTAAGACACTCTCGCCCTAAAACGAACGAGATGCTTCCAAAGAGGTCGTGTTACCTGCGTTTCTTGACTGGAACTGATGAGAAAGTGGAAGAGCGTGATCCATCCACGCCCGCGTCCATATGTTTCACCCAGCAGTGTTTTATACACGAAGCGCGGCGCAGGGAAGAATGAGCGACTCAATCGCTGCTGATTTAGGGCTCCGTGGAGGGAATCGATAGCTACTACTCATCCTTGCTCAGAGATACGGCCCGACTGGGCAACGTGCCGACGCGTCGGCCGCGTGCTGCAGGAGCGGATGGATTTACTGGGCTGTAAAAGGGCAGCGCTGCTGCGCAATCTGCTAAATGACCCGGTCCCGGAAGCTGCGGCGCCGCAGCGCGAGTGGAACCCAGCGGCCGCACATTATGACAGGTTGAACTGTTTGCTGTTTGAACTCCTAGCGGTGTAAACACTGACGTGAGCCTTTCATTTGATCATCTTTGTACCTGGATGCGAGCCAGCGTTTGCGTTGCTGATTTCTTGCAGCCTCATTCACGCTGTGAATTCACGGCGGCGTCTGTTGGCTGCTGCTGCAGGTGGAACCACATTAGGAACCTGGGTTCGCGCCTGTAATAAGTGTTTCCATCTGCTGCGTGAAGGATGATCTCATTCCGTTTGAGGCGCTAGTGTCCGCAGTCGGCACCGTTGGCTGCACCAGCGACATGAACCCATTCTATGGAGGAGGGTGGAGGTCTGCATTTAAAACACACAGCCGTCGTCTGTGAAACCCATCGCTCAGATTCCTGCATCATTCCTTTCATCGCCTGTGTTTGATGGTCATCGTGACTCCCTCTGCGTTTCTGAGGTTCCGGCTGCGGCTCCATCGCTTCGGAGTGTTTTTAATTTGTGCAAGTGAAGAAGAAAGATAATTGGAAACAATCGAGGAGAAAGTAAAAGGCACTGAGGCGAACGCAGCTGGGAGACGTCGTGTGGGAGCAGGTTGGCTTTTATTGCTGCAAGACAAAAGTGCGATATCAAACATAATGATGAGACAGACACACACACACACACGCGACTAATACTTACCTGCTTATCGGTTGGCTGTTGTTCAGGGAGGAAATAACAAAGCCTGAAATTAAGCAATTACAAATCAAGACCTGTCACATTGGCTTTGTCTCACACGCAGACGCACGTATGTTTCACACTCGTTATGCAAGAGAAATACGTCGGACGCGTCTTGTACAATTTGTATGGCGACATAAATTAGAGCGGCGCATCGTTAATGAGTGAAACTGCTGTCTCATCCATCCTCTCCTACCTTTGTTCGGCTTAAATGCTAATGTATTCACTGCCTCGTGTTTCGGCGGCACCTCGGGGTCCTGTGTTGTGTTTTTCTGCTGCGTTTCCCACAGATGGCTTGTCAGTCAAACTATGTGGGTGGTGCAGGAAACGGTAGAAGCAAGAAATCATCTTCATTTTGGCTTCGATGAAACAATGCAGACAAATCAAGTGACAAACATGATTTCATGGGAGAAACAGCTGGAGGGACTGTGTGACCCCTGGATGGGGCAGATGAGGTCCAGGGCCTTGGACTGAGGTGGGCACCGTCGGCCCGGTGGGGAGGGGCGGCTCGGTGTGGCCGGCGGCCATCTTTGGGAGCAGCACCTTTAGCGCGTACGGTATCGCTCGGCTGGTGACGGTAAACGCTGACGAGCTGTGGGTTGGATTTAGAGTGAGCGTCGCAGCAGCGGCGCAGGCTGAGGCCGAACTGTGCTGACCTCGGGCCTCTCCTCTCTGCCTCCTTTCTTCCTCCAGCTCTCTCCATTTCCCCCATCGCCACTTTAGCCGCCTCTGGAGTGGTCCAGTAATTGCACTGATTATTGCTGCTGTAACAAGCAAAGGATCTTAGTGTCAGTGGATTATTGAGCGAGCTCCTCTCTCTCTCTCTTTTTCGCTCCGCGTTCCCACACAGGACTCACTGAGGACGCGTCTGACTGGACCCAAAGCTCACAAAGACAAAATTAGACTTCACAAGCGGTCACTGTCACACACACACACACACACACACACACACACACACACACACACACACACACACACACACACACACACACACACACACACACTGTAATGTACGACCTGTAATATGCCACCAGCAGTTTTCAGCTCTTTTGTCTCACATGATCTAAATCTGTGATAAACTCCCACAAGTTAATAAAACTCCTTATCTCTTCATCCGTCTCCACGTCCTGCACACAATGAGCTGAAGGGATTTGTCCAGAATATGTATTTCTCAGTATCTGCAACCTGGTGCACTGCAGGAGAAACGAGGCTCTGTGTATTTTTATTGTAAACCATACTGTGTTTTAGTGTTTCTGTGTTGGTTCCAGCATCGCGTCAGGTGCTGCTGCTTTGCTGCTTTGCGCTCAGAAGAAACGCCGTTTGAGCTGGAGTTAAAGTTCGACACGTGCAGCTCAGCGCTGGACTTTGTATGCATTACTGTGGCTTAGCGCCATCAGGGACCCCCAGTCGGCACCGTATTGATCGGCGGCGATCACTGCTTGTTGCTGTCTGCTCTGTCTAATCCAAGAGAAGTGAACACACACGTCTGCGATTCAGCCGGCCGTCCGTCGGATCGGTACCGGTGAAGGTCACGGCGAAGCATGCGTGAAAAAAAAGGTGATTAATGGCTTCACAGTGGAGGCAGAAGAGGAACCACAACCAAAGGACGGGCAGGAGGTCTGAGCGCTCATGGCTTCATTAATTATGTGTCATTCATGGTGTCATTTGGTCTTTAATGTGTTTAGGACACAACACAGGAACACATGAAGCTCATGTATGATGGAAGCCTTTAACATGGTAAAGATGCCCTCACTGCTTTTATGAGTCAGAAAAGCCTGGAGGAAAAGGAATAATAAATGAGGAAGAGGAGGAGAGGAACTTTAGGAGCCGTAGAGGAGACGACGAAGGCAAAAATAAGTTTGGCTGGGACATAAAAGCAGACCACACAAGGTGAGTTATCTCCCAAAGCACCTGCTTAGGAGTGAAGAGCCCGGAGAGAGGAGAGGGCTGAAGGAAGGGGACACAGACGAGAGAGGCTCGACTCACAAAGTAAAACAGTGACGAACTGTGGGCCCAAATATTGCTTCATTCTATTATTAACTGGATGCTACGTTAACAATTCAATTAAAGGACGACTCTGCAGCTGAGTGAGGTCACCGTGCAAAATTAGTCCAATATTATCACAGCAGTCATTTTGACTGAACTGCTGCACTATGATCAGGACGTCCCCAAACGGAGAAACACTGAATAATGAAAAGTTAAAAGGAACCACGAAGCGAGCGAAGGCGCTCGTTTCTGCAGCCGCTGAGATGAATGGAAAATGCAGAGGATGGAGCGGAGAAGGTGAGGAGGCCGCGTGGCCACGAGATACAACGGCAGCGCCGCTTATCTCCAAAAACAGCCGCTAAAGAGCCATAAATAATGTAAAGCTGACGGCACAGAATATATATTGGACTTTTAATATGTAGAGGCCAAAAGAGGAGGAGGAATGTGTGGGGAGCAGCGGATTGAGCGTCTGAGCTGCGTTTAGCGCTGAGAGCGCGATAACAGCTGCATCTGTGAAATCACAGGCCTTTGGACGCATTCTGACTGTCATGAGATCGTATTTATGACATGAAAGATGAAGTGTGCTGACTTCTAATGGCTCATTCTCAGAGTCCATCACTTCCCACAGAGCAGCTGGTTGGACGTTTGTTCCCAACGTTCACCTTCTCACTCTATGAATAAATGAGACAGAGTCTCCTAAAAGTGCAATTCAACATTCAGCATAATGACGGGTGAAATGTGTAAAACACTAAGTGCACAGGAATCCATAATGAATCAGGAGTGAACCTAAAACTGGGGAAAAGTGCGACAAGGGAGAGGGCGCGAGGAAGGAGGAAGAGGAAGAGGAGGAAGGTGAGAGGAGCAGGTCTGGATAAAGAGACATGATGGAGGGGGAGGCAGAGGGGGGAGGGGGAGGGAGTAACGGCTGGATCGCAGCGTGATTAATCA
>NC_040888.2:2822970-2825470 GCF_900634795.4 Betta splendens | reverse complement strand
TCGCCGCGTCGCGCGCGTGTGGGAAGCGCCCAGAGACGAGCGCTTGATTACGCGCGTGGGACCGCGGGGAGCGCACGCGCGGCGGGACAGATGCGCTAATGACGCGGCGGCGCACGCACACACATCCAGAAATAATTAGTCCACGAGCTGCGGCACTTTGAACTGTGGCTGTTACTGTTTCCCACACGTCCCCTTCACGTGTCCGTCACGTTCACATCTGTCTACATGGCGAAAGGCGCTTGTAGCCGCTGAGCTTTCCTGATCCGGATGTGACAAACATCTTAATCGTCAGTGAGCAGCGATCCTGCTCAGAATTGTTTGGTTGCGTAAGTTAACACTAGTATTATGTCAGTGAAGCAGCACTGAACGCTTCCTGTGTCAGTGAACATGGGGAGATAAAGCGTCTCTCTGCTGCGTGTGGCATTCAGGGACCAGGCAGAGCGTGGGTCGTGAGCATCTCCAGCTGGATGACTAAATAACCCACTTCCACACTACTGATTTCTACTGGATGGGAGAGAATGGATGCAAAAATACACAGTTTATTGAAAAAAAGTTAACATTTGTTTTTTTATATTTGCTCAAACCCACACAGATAAATCACATCGTCTTTTCAAACACGCCGTCACATTACATGCGCGCGAAAGTCCCAACAGGCGACCGCTCGGCAGCATCTTCCACATCTTCTCTGTCTTTGAAGCAGCTGTTGCAGCTCCAGCTCTCGCGTACTTTAGGAGCGCAGGAATAAAATGAAGCCACCCGTCTTCCTAAAGGCTCAAAGTGGCGTCACGTTAAATCAGCCCAAAGAGAAAAGACTGGGACCAGACACTGGGACCAGTCTCTTACTGGTGTCTACCTGAAGCAGCTCACTGGTTATTCTGGTTGTCGCTGTGTTCTGTGAGGAAATACAGTGCATTGTTGTAATTTGGGTGGTCCAACCTTTTGAGGCCACCTCATTAATTAGTGCTGTATTAAAGGACGCGGCGCTGGAAAGGTCAGCTTGTTAAGCTGCTCACCGCAGCCTATAAATATTGTGACATATGGAAGGAATCCACGCTCGCTGCTTTTGCTGTGCCGCCGCGTCTGAGGGGAAACAATGGCGCCAACGCTGAAGTGCTGCGTTTGAGTTTTAATGATGTTTAAGGATTTCCACATTCATTATTCACATGCAGATGTGAGCGCTTATTGTTGTGGGGAGTCAATGATCGCGCACTCGCAGGAAGTCATTGTGTGCTGATGCTGAGCTCCTCCTCTCTGCTTACAGTCATTTATCTAGTCTTTGTGCTTTTCTCCATCTTTGTCTTCCCCTCGTTCCCTCGCTCCCTCTTTCATTAATTACCCTTCTTCTCTGCTCCGTCTATCTCTGGCCCTGCATCATTATTTACTATTCAAATCCCTCTTCCCCTTTTGCCGTCTTGCTTTATTGCACAGGCGCTTCCAAGTTTGTTGCCTTCTGTTTTTCCCTTCGTCATTACGTTTGGTTTCTGTGTCAGATGCGACGATGACGATGGTTTGTCCACAAACACCAATGGATAAAAAATCTAGAAAAAGAGGAGATAAGGGTAAAACGGAAGCTGGTGAAGATGACAAAAAACACAGTAAAGGAAAATGAAGAGTGAGGATGGTGATACATGCAGAAAGAGACAGAGGGTGGATGTAAACTCAACAATTGGTGAAAAATAAATACAAATATGAACTCGCTTTGTTTATTTGTCCAAGTTTCTACTTCACACTTTGCTGTCTGCTGGTCATCAGAGCATTGATATGCTCACTGTGGCCATTCTGCTCCTGTATTGATTATAATGTACAGTTAGCTGCATCAGCTAAAAGCCTGGGACTGTAAATTACTCTATGAGGTGAGAGGAAACAGGATGAATTGATGGATGGATGGAATAGATGGATGGATGGATGGATGGATGGATGGATGGATGGATGGATGGATGGATGGATGGATGGATGGAATAGATGGATGGATGGATGGATGGATGGATGGATGGATGGATGGATGGATGGATGGATGGATGGATGGATGGATGGATGAGAGAAGGCAGCTTCTCTCAGTGTTAATATGCATTAGAAACACATGACATGGTTAGAAGTCATTGACTTAAACTGCACATCTGTGCACATCTGTCTGTAATGCAGCCACACACTGGCCCCGATATTCATCAGTGAGGAAGCTGACTGCCAGGGAGAGGAATCACACGCTTGGAAACATCGCTGTGTTTTCTACACACGTTACACTGAGCTTCAGGTGAAGATTGAAAGGCCAGGCATCCGCGTCTCTGTGAAATAAATCGCGCTGGAAGCCTCTTGTCACTGTGATTATCGTTACCTTCGTGGCTATGGAAGAAAACTCGCCCGTGCGAGATGCACGTGCAGATACGAGGCTCGCGTGTGCGTGCGCGTCCGTGTGGCGTTCGTGTGCACACGGCGCCAACAGAGACGACTGTGATGATGAAGTGCGTGGATCGTAACGGTCAGTGCTGCTCTGAATAATGTG
>NC_040888.2:2785470-2812970 GCF_900634795.4 Betta splendens | reverse complement strand
GGTCCTGGTGGAGCCCGGCTGTGGCTTAAGGCAGGCGGCGGCTGCAGCGCGTGGATGTGATCGCTCCGTTGGCGGCAGGAAGAATCGCTGGGGAGGATGTGAGCTTTTAAACTGAACAATATTCATACCAGTAAAGTATGTGCGACCTCCAGAGTCTCATTCCTGGTTCAGATCTGGCAATAAAAGCACTCAGGTGAAGGTTGTGGGGTTTACAGGTTAATGGGAACGTGTTGGGTGAAGCCGCTGACCTGCAGCGTGTACAGAATGTACAAGCTCCACCTGCTGCATTGGAAAGAGTCTGGACCATCACGAGGTTCTGGAAGCTTTTTGCTTTTTGCTTTTTGCTCTTCGCTTCGCGCTCGGGCGAGATTTCCCCTGTGGTGAGTTAAAGCCTCGGCATTATTTGAAACCAGAAGAGCCAGCCAACCGCGCACACGCGTGTAAAACGCTCTGTGCAACAGGGAGCAAAGACCCAATTAACTTTATTACAGACATTACAGCGAGAGACAGTGGGAAGACGGATTACACAACGCACACGCCGTTCTGTGGACGGAGACACAGACGCAGATACAGCAGCTGTATGTGTGTGTGTGTGTGTGTGTGTGTGTGTCTGTGTGTGTGTGTGTGTGTGTGTGTGTGTGTGTGTGTGTGTGTATCTGTCTGTGTGTGTGTGTGTGTCTGTGTGTCAAAAACACACCAGCCACCGTCAGTAGTTCGTTGTTCAACAAATTAACAAACAAAAATTAAACCGTTGCTTTGCCTAATTCTATGTTGTTCACAAGTTCCACGGCCTTAAATTAGTATTACATATTATATTATTACATTAGTAGTAACAGTTTCTTGAGCTTCTATGAGGTAGAAGTCAAGTGACTGACAGATCAACAGATCAAAGACAAGTCACGTAAAAGCGAACAAATCCAATCAGGAAGAAAAGCTAACGATCGCGTATGAAGCGCGTTGGGCCACGATGAAGGTTTCCAGTCTTCACACATTCCACATGTTCCTCTGAGGCCGTCGGAACCAGGACGCTCCACTGTTTATTCCCCCCGTTCGCGGCGTCTCCTCCTCCTCCATTAGCAGGAAGCTGCCATCAGTCCCCGGTGACACGACAAATCCATTAACCTAAACAATGCTAAACGTCCCCTCCCTGCGTTCAGTCGCTGCTGCCTCCTCCCACACCTTTAATCTGTCTTTCATGTCCTGTCACCATCATTCTGGACAGAGTTAAACATCAGATTCCATTAACGTCCGTCCATGAAACGCTGGACAGATGAGACGAGCACGGAGCCGACTGTGTCCGACGGCCACAGCGTTTATCGATTCTCACTTTGTTGGACTGAAACGTACATGCAAGAGGTTCAGAAGCATCAATTCTTTTCAGGATCGGGCCCGACTCTGCGTTGACATCACAGCTTGGCAGAATCCCAGCGTGCAGGAGGCCGCGCTGCAGGGAGCGGCCCTGAGCCTGGCTCTAAAACCTTCACAGGCTCCATAGGTTCCTGCGGAAGCACAATGAGCGGCCGTGAAACGGCCCCGCGCCTTTAAAGCCTGCTTTCAATAACGTCTGTGCTGTTTATGTGAACACGGCCGCTCCTTCCAGCCTGTGTGTGTGTGTGTGTGTGTGTGTGTGTGTGTGTGTGTGTGTGTGTGTGTGTGCGTGTGTGTGGCTTCCAGCTAAAGAAATTATTGGCACGGAAAACACTTACACACCTACAGACCTAAAGCTTCTCCAGTTTCCTGCAGCTCGTGGGACATTGTATAAACAACATGTTTAAAAACTGAGCGTGTCGCCATTTATTACTGCCGTCGTGGAAAGTAAGCAACAGCTCATATCAGATTAACGCCATTAAACGTCGTCTTAAAAGCATCCACTGAACGTTTCAAAGCCTCCTCAGGAGGTTCAGCAGCAGCCTCGAACCCCAGCAGCTTCACCTGCTGATAAACAGGCCGGGACGGTTTTCATCCCTCTTTCTTCTTCTCTTCCAGCAGAGAAAACAGCACCACCGTCCGCATTTCATTCGCTTTAATTTCCTTCTTGGTTTGAGGCTGAGTGAAGACATTAAAGCAACTGAACGTTGGCTACATGATAATAAATAGTTCTTCAAACCCAAGGTGTCACACTAACGGATGTGCAGCTGACTGCCACAGGCCGTTCTGCTTCCAGTGTTTGATCTCGGAGTTTCCACCTCAGCAGTAATAGAGAAATATATTGGTATAAAGTCATTTTTCATAAATTCTCTAAAATGCAAATAAAATGAAATGATTTGTGGATTTGCGTAAACCCTCCTAGTGGTGTCTCTTCACGCCGTTTATGCACGGCTTAATTTGTGCGTTATGGCTCCAGACCCGTTGCCAGGACCCACTTTGGCATTTTATCACTCAGCGCTGCCTGGAGCAGTGGAATGACTTCCCCCGGAGTCACTAAATCTCATGGTACATAATGTAGATGCTGGAGGATCAAATTGGTTTGTTGTGTGGAGAACTTTTCTTTTGGTTCCGAGAGACAATCAGCAGAACCGAACAGGCAGGCGACAACGTCTCAGTAAATTAATCTCATTAATCACAGAAATAAGACTGAGGCCCCGGACAGGATTTGTAAATCAGCTTTTTCACACAAGCAACTCTACAGGACATGGGACAAAAATATTTCCATGTGTTTTTCGTGTATTTTATTTTTAGCACTAAAATTTAAATCACTCTTTATATAGAACGACTCATGTTACATTGGTTATTAATGCTGAATTGAATTATTGATGCCTTATTGTTTTCATCACTTTAATGTTGCTGCTGTTGGATGATAGAACGATATTAATAATGATTAGTACTGTAGCTATAAAACAAATGTAATGGCCACACAAATGTAAAACCTGTGAAGTTCACACACAAAGTAGCAGAAAATTGAAAACATGACCCTGCAGCGTCATTTAAGATCCACACTTATTACAAGCAAAACCTCTCGCCATCATCTTTTGCTTATAAAGATGCAATATACGTGGAGAAACGTCCTCATTGGTAATAAGTGTCTGAATTCAGAGCACTTT
This sequence comes from Betta splendens, assembly GCF_900634795.4. Taxonomy (NCBI): domain Eukaryota; kingdom Metazoa; phylum Chordata; class Actinopteri; order Anabantiformes; family Osphronemidae; genus Betta; species Betta splendens. The sequence continues at coordinate 2,809,929 of NC_040888.2, read as the reverse complement.
GAATAAATTAATCTGCTTTTATGGCACATGGTAATTTCTCATTTTAGAGGAAGTGTGATGGTTCAGCCTTCAAAGGCTCCTCTTAAGACGACGGCCTTTTGTGAGAGCCGACCATTCAGAGGAAGGTAGAGCGCGTTAAACCGCAGCACTTTGATCCCTTCTCGCCCCAATAATCAGTCCTATTTCTTCTCCCCTTTAAAGTGGTTGGGAGTAATTATGAGTTAAGTTGGCCGGGCTGCGTGAGCCTGATTGAAGTTGTTGGGTTCAAAGATTCCCACCGGATGGAAACGCGCGGCAAACAGTGCTGGAGTGAGACAGGCTCGGCCGGACCCACACAGGAGCGGGGGGGGGGGGCTGACTGCTCCAATTGTTTGTCTCCCACAATAAAATGGGAGGTGATTTTCTGACGACCAAAGAGGCGAATGGGAAATGACAAAATAAACGAGTGCACTTTCCTCGCTCTCCTCTCTTCCGCCGGAGAGGAATGATCTGCCACGGTGTCTTTGTGGAGCCGGCTGACGTGCGCCGCGCTCGGCCACAGCGCTGCTGGCGGCGTGGGACCTGACGGCCGCCGCCTCAGGTGCGGCCCGTAAATGTAATGAGGTGTCCGCACTCGTCACAGGCTGGAACCTGGAAAACAAGGATCGTCCTTCGGTCTGTCACATGAAGGTCAAAAGGCCGAGGAGGAACGGATGGAAGCAGCCGACCAGTCTGTCAGCCTCACACAATAAGCGTGTGTTCATGTTTTTACACTGTTTCATCTAAAGTGAACGTGAGATTCTGATTCATTTCCTAGAGTTGCTGCTCCAGGGACCTTTGCTGCCAAGTGCACAGTCATTGCTAAACTGCTGTTAGTGAGCGACAGGTGAACTGAGCTGCAAACAGGCAACGTACAGAGAGCTGGGAAAGTCAGCTGATCAGCTGATGGCGCTTTGCTCCGTGCTGCAGGTTCTTCAGTCTTTCATGCACCGTTTCTAGGTTCTAATTCACACACAGCCTCGTTAAACATAATTTAGCTGAACTCAAATCATGATGAGTCTAACTTTGAATCAAGATACAACTTGATGTCAATCGTTATTATAAATTAGGAACGAGGAAGTCGACTCATTGCACGTGGCTGCAACTTGAAGAACAAACATCTAAATGGGTGCAGTTATGTGATTTCAAGCACTGATATAGATTTTACTTACTAAAGTTTGTGATAAGTACAAAGTATTCTATATTCTTCTGAAGATGCTGAGAAATGGGCACGAAAGGGGTCAGAAACATGAAAGAGCGATAGGGTGAAGGGTGATGATGAGAATGATCATAGACGAGGTCTTTGTTCAGCAGTGAATTGGTCCATTGAAGGTGGAACATGGAGCAAATATTATGCATATAAGGAGGAATGTGACAGATCAAAGAAACAGAAAACTTATTTTGACTTGTTTTCCCCACAAATCAAAGGAAAAGCTCGTCTGATTATTTGTAAATGTGATTATACAACGCCTGAAAGTGAGTGAGGCCACAGGCAGCAATGTCCGCGTGAAAAAACAGGCTGGATTCAAAATAGAGACGACCTTCTACACGTTTCATGAGGCAGAATTATAAAAGCAGCTTGTTTGTTCATTCCCCGCCATGTTACGCTGAGCTTCTCACCTCTAATTGAAACAGTCTGAGCTTCGAACTGAACCACATACGAGATAAAGAACAATAGAGACCAGTTTTACATAATCTGTCTGGCGCAGCCATGATCTGAGCAGCATCTTGTCAGTAATCAAGGTCAAACAGAGCATGAACCAGAGCTCAGAGACAGTTACAGCAGCAGAACTCAAGACCTTTGGGTTTTGACTTTGTCATTTGCACTGAATTAAAACAAAGCAGCTGCCAGAACATTTAAACCTACACTGATGCACTGGGAGACATCTGTGGTCATTGTTATTGGACTTTCTTACGGTACCGTGGTATTCAGAGACAGTGTTATTGTAATTTTAGTCTTGCAAGGCCTCACTCCTATTCAATGCCCCACGATTGGCTAGGGTTTCATAATTCCTTCTCATTCTCTGCTACCTAGGCATTAACTGTGCTGAACAGCGAATGATGAAAACAATACAAAATCAGATGAAAAAGTGCAGTCAATGGAAAATTACTTTCCCATTTTCTGTTAATTACCTGAGCATCGAGTGACAAAACTGGTTATTGTGGTGCGAGGCACAGAGCTCGGTGTTTGTTTGTGAATTCTGACAGGACAACAAACCTTGTGAATGGTGAAGTTTTATTCTAGTCGCTCTACAGAGAGAGAGATAGAGATAGAAAGAGAGAGATAGAGAAACAGTGCCACTGTACAGAAGAGCTCCTGTGAAATCCACACAAAAAATATTGTTTTTACTCTTTATCATTTATAATTCTCCATGATGATGTATTCCAGTATGAATTTACAAGCGATTTATACAGGTGTCATTTCTAAATATATTCAAAATAGTTCCTTAAAAGTCTTTGAGGAAGTATTAGTTTAAAAAAAAAAGCTCTATTCTTACAGCAAACCAAAACGAAAGAGGTCTCGTATCTTTGGAGGGACAGCAGACTCAAATAGAGGGTTACCTTTTTTCTTTTATCTTCTTTACAGTTGAAATCCTGACTATACATGAAGGAGAGGGAAGAGAGAAGCAGAGCTGGTGATACAGTAATTCTCACCTGCCATTGGAGGAAGAGCAAGGATGTCCCGCCATACAGTACCAAGCCATGTCCTGACCCATGACCCCATTGAGCACAACCTGGACTGATAATGACCCGTCAGCCAACGAGGAGGTTCACTACAGGTCAGGTTTCTTGCATTCTCCCCCCAAAAAAGCAGCAGCATCTTCGTCATGTTCAACACAGGTTTTTTTTTTCTCTCAAATATGTATATGCTCACACCTGGTTACAACGCATTAGTGATCATAACATCATAACAAAAAGAACAAACGCAAAGAAAGAAAGAAACAGAAAACATCAAAACTGTTACATCTGGGGTTGCATGCCATCACCTCATTATTTATCATTAAATGTAATTAAAATACATTTTTGTCATTAAAAAGAGCAGGGTTGTCATCACAAGGGTGTGTTTGTGTGTGCGTGTGCATCTGAACAGAAAAGAGCAATAGTTTACATGACAGTCCTGTAAAAGGAGAACGAAGAGAACAAATCGCCATGAGTTCAGAAAACGCGAGGGTGCAATGTGGTACTTCTACATGTGCACATTGTTCTCGGTGTCAGCTCACGCAAGCAGCATGTGGAGATAAATATGATGAGAATAAATATGCAGATAAAAAGCGCTGGTGAGCTGATGGGGAAGGAGGGAGCGGCTCGCTGCAGTATTCCAAGAGTACAAAAGGGCGATATGAGCGCGGCTGTTAAAGATGGAGCTTCGAATGAAACACAGTGGCTAATGCATTTGACTGCCTTTAAAGAGCACGGAGAGAAGACGACTCCGGCCTTATGCACAGAGGAGATGCCAGGTGGCACCCCCCACTCTTCTCTCAGGTTGCATGAGCTCGGACAGAGCGCCGAGCTGGAAGACCTTGGACTGGTAAACATCAAAAGGAGAAAGGTTTGAATCCTTTGCGGGTTCTATAAATTGTGTTGTTGTTTTTTTTGTGTGTTTGTCTTTTTTTTAATACAAAAAACTCTGCGCTGCATCATGTTCTGTTGCTACGACTGAAGCTTCCCCAAAACGCACAGAATCATCCTGAGGTATTTTATACAATTTGGCTTTGTGAATCCAATCTATCAAGCAAATCGGTGGAAATGGTTGCATGTTTTCTATTGTCTTTACTGTGCGAGCTGCACAGGAAAATGCTACAAAAAGTACGATGGGCACGCGTGTACAAGGAAGCATGGGCAACTCTCTCCTAAGTGGAATCAGAATGATTCCAAAGAAACAGCATCAGCATCAGCTCAGGAACCGAAAGTTCTAGTTAAGACTTCAAGCTTAAGTTCTGCCATGCACACACATTATTTAACTCACACTAAGATGAACACTTGATTAATGAGCATGTAGCAGTAGAGCCCTCTTGGTTCTGTGTGCTCCACCCCCCACCCCATTCCACCAACAGCATGTAGTGAACTGTGGATCACCAGTAATCGATGATCAGCTGCTAAAACAATCCTCGTCTCTGTAGAGGCTCATGAAAAGCGCTGGAACTGCTGCAGCAACCAACCAAGCAAAGAGGTTCAACCGGACACCTACAACTCAAACGGCATGGCTCTAAACGTTTCTAGCACTCTAATGACGCGTAGTGTTGAAGAAGGAGAGGATAAGGAAGGAAGTCAGTGGTTTATAGGTAATACCCTGTTTCTCAGTGGCAGATCAAAGACGAAAACACATCAGCGTGCACCCCCTCCCCAGTTCAGACGAGACGGCGGTGGACACTCTGTACTCGCTTCCCTTTCACCATTCTCTTGGTGTTTTGCAGCAGGAGCAATAGCATGACAATAATTGACTAAGCACAAGGGTCAGGGTTTAAGGTTTCGATTGTACAAGTATCTATCCACCATATCTAGAGACAGTCCCCTTTTAAACGTACGTGTCTGAGCGTATTTCCTCGGACAAAGAACGCAAAATCAACACATGCAAAATCATACACTACTCTTGATGGTGATTCTTTTCAAAAGCAAATGTGGGAGTAGGGTTTTAAAACTAATGGCTATTGTGCTACCAAATAAGCAAACACTAAAATCCTACATAGAAGGATCCAGATGCCAGAATCCCCAATAAATCTTATAGTTTCATAGAATAAAAAAAGCAATATTTTGCAAATATTTTTCTATGTGCAGCGCCACAAATGAAATGCCCGTCGCCCGCCTCGGGTTGCCCTGCGTCTGTTCTGTCCCATCAGTCATTTGTCAGCCTGTAAACATTATTCATTGATAGCACCTACTCAGCATCGCATGGCAAACAAAAGTACCGCATGAACTCAACTCTCCGTCCCTCCGTCTCCTTTGCAGCACCACATGTCTCAGCGGGCGGCCATGTTTGTCACAGTAACAAGCTGCAGGCCGCTGGACCGGCTCGCCGTGACGCCCGTGCCCTCATGAGATTCTGCGGCTTCAGACGTGCCCATGCAGTCTCTGTCAAGCCTCCTCTCCTCAACTAGTGCACCACAAGCTTGACAGTGGAGGTGGAGAATATTTAGAAGGTAGGAAGGGTTGAACGAAAGGTTATTTTTCCTCCTTACTATAATTCTCCTTTAATCCTCCTCAACATGTCCTTGTGTATTTCAATCACAAATTAGCTGTCGTTCTCTTTAACACCTCTCAAAAAGTAGCTTGGGCTTTTCCTGTCTCCAAAGGGACCATGCTGTTCCCCAGTTTCCTTCAAGCGTTGGAGGGTTAATGATTCCTCTAACCTTTGCACTCCCGGATCTTTTTGCTAAGTACCTGCCATGGCGCCACCTCACATGGTAGAGAATGGACAGAAATTGTGATATTATCTGCAAAGAGAGTGTCAATAGTACTATCATACCGAGTTCATTTGGATTACAATGTTAAAGAGAAGAAGAAACATGTAGTGAGGCTATGGCATCCCTTCATGGACAACATAGTTGATAAATTATAATACAAACCCAGAGAGGAGTAAGGAGAGAACACATCATTTCTTATAGCAACTAAACATCAGACTCCAGACTGGGAATTTTTTTATAAACCCGTCTATTGCTAAACTGGGCTGAGTTTAAGACGCCGCGTGGGGCTGGGTATGCACTAGTCTTATTGGCTGAGTAAGGCATCACATGCTCTTTATTGTACATGTCATTAACTATTCGCCCGTCCCGTGAGCAGTATGAGGTGGTGGATTTAACAGAGGAGCGGAGATTGTTCGCATCATTGCGTGAGCTGATGGGGGCCGATCCGAGGACCGCTGAAGGCGAGGCCACTGCCAGCTGTTTGTAAATATCAGAGGAGCTACGCCCATGGACCAGTCTGCTGCTGGTGTCGTCCCTCAGCGAGTGGCTGAGGAAAGGATTATCCGAGCCATGGGCCGGGTACAGGGACTTGCTCCTTTTGCTCTCCTCAAGGTTGTGGTTAAACAGCATCGACTTCGATCCAGTTCCAAACAGTCTGCCGGAGTAGGGGCGCACGCCAAAGAGGTTGGCGTAGTGCGAGTCGGATGCAGAGTCCAGGAAGCGATCCTTCTCCTTCAGGCTGACGCTGCGTGCCGGTCGGCCCAGGTCTACATCCTTGGGCTTCTCGAGCATGATGTTGTCGAAGGAGTGCTGTCGACTCAGCCTCAAGCGATTCCTCTTCTGAACGTGCGGGCCGTCGGTCTGTGGCCAGTACAGGCCAAACATTTCGTCTGGCTGCTGCTGCTGCTGTTGGTGGTGCATGGTGGGACTGACCAAGGTGTCTGCGAGGAGCTGGTCCTCACTAATGTCATACAAGTTGGCCGAGTGGAGGCACGCTTCACAGCGGTTGTAGGGCGAGCGCGTGGCAGACGCGGAGGCAGTGCCAGACGAGGTGTACGGCCCTGCTGGTGGGTAGCTCGCAGTCACTTTGGACAAGCAGGAGCGGCAGTGTGTCTGTTTGTAGCGGTCAATGGATTCGTGTGGGGAAAGAGACAGGTTTTTCTCTTTCAGGTTATAGTGTTTAGAGTAGGCGGGGTCGGGAAGTAGGTCTGAGTCTGTGTGATGTAGAGGCGAGGAGTTCAGGTGAATGATGGGCTGCTCACACTTTCTGTAGTTGTCGCTGTGGTCGGAGTACATTTCGGGGTAATCCAAATCATCGGCCGCAAGCCCGCGACTTTCGCGGTAGTGAACGGGGTCTGAGTGTAGACTCAGCTCTCGGTCTGAGTCGATGGTGTAGATTTTCTCTCCTCCTCCTCTCCCGGGTTGGTTGGTTCCACCACTGACCTGCTTAGTTTTTAAGTAGGACAGCTCCACCTCACTGCAGTCCCTTGGGTATTTTGACGTCACTGATCTTTTTTTTAAGTTGTCCTTGGGCTTCAGGTGCTTGTTGTTTTCTGGGTCCTTGTAGGAGGCTGCCCTGCTGGAACAGTCAGAGATGTCAGAGTGGGCTGCGTCCTCGGGGAGGTAACGCTGCGTCTTCATCGACATTCGCGGGTCTGGCATCAGCATGTCGGGCATCGGAGGGGGCCCAGGTGGCACTGAGCGAAGCGTGTCCACCGACTTCTTCCACAGGGTCCGGGGCGGCTTGGCGTTGGTCTGGACTGAATCAGCACTTACCGCCACTTCCACTGTGTTGGGATTGGCATCATTCAGAGTCAGAGGATGCTGGCCTCCCTGGAAGATGTAGTTGTTGAGGTGGTCTTTGTGGCGGTTGGTGAGATAAGACTGCAGGTCGCCAGCGTCCCCGTAGATCATGTCTTTTGGAGCATAGCTTCGGTTGTCAGCATATATAAAGTTGCCCTTCTCTGCCATCATGTCCATGATCAAGGGGCCAGCGGAGTGCATGAATTCACGTTTGGGTGAGTTCATGTGGGAGCCACCCAGGTTAGACATGTTGGTCATCTGTTTGGCTGACTTAATGAGCTTAAGCATTTTGTCCTGAGGGCTGAAGTCTAGATCTGTCTTCTTCTTCATGTCAATGTGGACTCCATGGATGCAACTCCAGATTCCCTGCATGGAGAAATATGGAAGGAAGGACAGATAGAGAAAGGGGAAAGATACACAATGCCGTCAGAGATAGATTATATTACAACAAGTACAAAAGAAGAAAATTTGAAGAGGGCAGTGGGAGTAACGAAACAAAATTAATCCAGAAGGAAGATGGATGGGCAGAGAAATGGAGAGAGACACACAGAATAATGATTACTTATGTGCTCTGACCAAACATTATTATTCTTTATGTTTAACTGAATTCAGTAACTTTGCAGTGAAGTGCACTGAATCAACACAATATTTCATCACTATCGTTACAATGTTGGGATTTTGCTGTCACATACTGTTTTAGTAAAAACTGCCCAACAAAGTAAAGATAGAAATTGCTAATTGTGTTTAATTTGTAAAATTGATTTAAGAATAATAAGTACCCAAGTATAAATTATTGAGTATTAACACACACACATATGAAAAATAATTCAAACGAGGTACGGTTTTATAGCACACTGGAAACAGAACTATCAGATTCTTCCTCTTATTATTCTGTTAATTATATTTTATTTCCCCTGTCTTCCAACCTTCCAGTACGTGATACCGCAGAGCTCTCATTCAAACGGTTAAGTCCAACAAACCGCCCCATCTTTTCTCTTGACAGCATGGAGAACATCAACACGATATGCTATGAATGGTAACGTTTGCCCATAACAGCTCCAGAGAATGCCTCATATACTGTAGCCTCTCCAGCTTTTCAAAGTTATTCCGTCTTTACTATCCCCTCTGTTAACTTTGCAGAAATAGACAGACTCTGCCTCAGAAATAGTGCTGCAGTGGATTTAGGTATGCACGCCCATGTCTTCGGTTTTCACGCGTAACAAGGGCGAACGCTGACCTCTCAGCAGAATGAGAAAGACTAGACTGATTTTACATGGGTTGCTGCAAAACTTTCTGCAATTAGGATCTATTCTGGTTACTACGGAGGGCTGCCTCGTGATCACCCCCTCCTATCGCCACTCCATCCTCCCTCCCTCCTTTCCCCTTGTTTAACTCACTTTCCTACTTCAGCTGTACCTCGCTTCCAGTGCAGGTACGCATACCTGCTCTGTTCCCTTATTCTGTTGGATAAAAACTTAACTTTTCACCTAAGAATGCAGCTTTAGTCCTCCATGCAGCTGAAGTGCTCTGCTGTAGCATGAGGTCTAAAGAGTGGATACACATTTCCAGGCACGCTAGTCGACCACTGGGCCTTGTTCTCATTAAAATTTGAATTCTATGTAAACCTGCAGCAGTTTGTTTTCCCATATGACATTGTAGGCTAACAAATGTTTGTAGAACATGCTTGCAGATATAAACATGCACCACGCACAATATATACAAACGTGACCTTACCCGACTGATGGAGAACAGAAGACCAGGCCTGCCAGAACACACCCCGGTGAAACAGTATCTGAGCCTCCAGTAGAAGAGATGCTCAGAGACAAAGGTGATGAGGGACAGTCCCATTGCGGTGGCCAGCATGTAGAAGACCCCAGCCATGTTGTCCACATCCAGCTGACTGGACATCACCTCATTCTTTTCATTGTGGCAAATTCCAGTGAGCCACTGTGCTTCGAGTTCCTCCATTTCACCTGGAAGATCAAAACAGCAAAGAGGTTGAAATCCAACACAGATCTCAGTGAGATAGTTGGAAAAGCATCACAGAAATTATTTGCATTTAAATCTTTACGGTATGCATTATTGCTAAATGCAAAGAAGAACAATTTGTACATGTTTAGTATTTTGATAGCTTCAAAGAGATTTTACAGAATAAATACTAAAACATTTCTTGGACTGTTTTTTCTTCCTACGTAGCTTGATGGGGTTTCTAAAGGTTTAATGAAAGAGGAGTAGAAAACAACAAAGACCTTATCTTTTCTCATCCCTCACCCCGTGTCCCCTGCTTTCCGCCCCCACCCGACCCTGTCTGACTTCCTCTGTGACATTTGGCGTGTGGCTAATCCAATCTATGTCATTCAGGGTTAGATAACAAAGGCCAGTGGGCAAAGACAAATATCAGTGATGTTCATTTAGGTGTTTAGCTGAAAGCAAACGCTTTAAGACAATTAAAAATAATTTGTGCGATGTGAGAATTGATGCAGCCCCTGTGCCGCCTTTGTGGTATCACGGCTTATCTTTCATTATGACTTGCTGAAATTGGAAGCAGCTGTGGGGAGGAGCAGGGAACCGCAGACTGCGCTGCTGTTCTGACTCGTGTGTGAGGTGTTACTGAAATTCAAATTTTGTTCTCAATTCAACAGCCAGACGACGCTTTAGTCTAGTGACCAGTCAGCTGAAACCCAGAAGCAAAAGTCTGCGTTTCAAGTTTCAAGCACACTTCTTGGGATCTATGGTTGATTTACAGCAACATTTAAAATGTCAGCGTACTACATATTGCACTATGCTCGTCTGCGGTTTGGAATTGCTCTGTCGCGTCAGTGATTGAGCATTTCTATTTCCTGACCCTGACGTGATGATCATTTATGCCTGACACATTAGTCAGCTGTAATCTTGCTTTAAGACTTTTAAAATTTGCGATATTGTTGCTGCCCTGAAATGATATATTTGGGGAAAAAAGCACACATTTTGTAGATTTGCATATTATTGCCAAATGAATGAAGACAACACGATATTAAGTTTTCCGTAGCACTTAAGTTTGTGTTAGCCTCCAAGACGAACTGCAGCCTACAGCTGGTGCAGCCGCGTGTGCACCCGCCCACTTGTCTACTTGGCACTCAGCCCTCCTCCAAAAACCTCGTCCCATCTCCTCTATGTCCAAAGAAAAAAAACATATACTGTGCTCTCCACATAGTGTACTCCCATTCGATCAAGCAGCATCTGCCAAGACACAGTCGCAGTCGTCTATCAGGAAAGTGCAGTCCTCTCTCCATCTCTGCCTGACACGGCCTGTCTTGTCTTTTTCTCACACACTGTACCTCCAGTGTGTGTTTTCTGCCCTCCATCTGGTTCCTTTTTCCTCTACCTGTGTCTTGTAACTTTGTTTCTCTTTTTTCCAACCACCTGTACATCTCTTCATCTTCTTCTCTTTTTATTTACAACTTTCATATTTTTTAAAAGGTAATGCTAATATTCAAGTATCCACAGTAGCATTTATACAGACCTATGATGGGGAGAACAAAAAAACAAAGCCTGAAATTCTCCAGTAAAATATGATGGAGCACGGCCTGCAGCCCTGATAAGATGTGGTCGGGAAGGATTATTGTGACACCAATGTTCATTTAATCAACTTCAGTGCACTTAATGTGAGTGGCTGTTAACACTTGCATCAGCAAAATGCTTTCGATGTAAAATGTAAATGAATCCTATCACTAAAAGCTCCGTCTGTTTTGCTTTTCCTCAGTTTTGCAGTAGGGAAATTGTTTATGTAAGAACTTCTAAGGCTACTTTAATAAAGGAATGTGCGGATTTGGATGATGCATACGCAAATATGCACATAGATCTGGTGTTGCCAAGAGGAATACATTAGAATAACTTACACACTGTGCCCTCTGTTTAGAGCAGCCTTTCGTGTCCAGAATAACATCAAAGGACTATTTATACTTCAATGCTTTTCTTTTGTGCTGTCAGCAGACAAGACAGCAAAGATGTGTGCATGCGTGTGTGCACAAATTGCAGTGTCACCTTTTGCCTTTGTGCTGTAGATAGTGTCATGGACTTTGCATTTGTGCACAGGCACGGTGTGTGTTTCTCACCGTCTCCGATTATAGCCAGGATGGCCAAATCCACCTGCCGTTTCCAGTAGGAGCCTTTCTGCAGAGCAATTCCGTAGCCAGTGGTAGCGAAGATGTACCTGAATGAAAATACGTCCAAACACACACAGACATACAGAAAACACATATTCTAAACTGGATAAAACTAGCTGTAAATCGGATTAATGCCACCTGTTCTTGTTTGACGCCCTTGCTTATTTACTGTTCACAGAACCTAAGGAAACACAACTAAAGGCAGTATTAGCAGCATGACATATATCGCCTTCAAAAGCCTGTCCACCTTTGTTATCCTTTGTCACAAATTCACTTTACTACAGAAATAAGTGGATGATGAGGAGCAAACATGGAAACTATACTCACCCGCTGCCAATGGTGACCAGCTTACACCCCTCATCTCTGCCGGCCATGTAGTTCAACACCGCAGCGTCGTAGATGAAGGCATCCAGTTTGCTGCACGTGGAGGACAAAAACAGACGGAATGAGGCGATGATCATGTGACAGCTCTTAAATTTAAAGAGACCGAGAAGGTGGAGGGAAAAAGCAGAAGAGGAGCTTTTTTCTTCAAATGGGCTGATTGTGGATCAGGTATAGAGGGTTAAATAATCTACAATTACAAATCTACAAATCTCTTCTACTACACCGCAATCCAAGAGCATGGTCCAATGATAGCAGAACATTGGAGGCACCTGGACAACCACGAAGCTTTGACAAGCAGACAAGCATTCCTCAAGCTCTCACACTCAATCACACATAAGCAAGTGGAACGTAGAGATCCCAGACTCAGACTGACATTTTCAGTGTAATTGATGCCGTCACTAGCTACTGCCCTCTCACTCGCAGCATCCACACACAAACATGCACACACACAGTGCTGGGTGGCATTTACTGAATGTCAGATCCAGCCCTCTAATGGAGGCTCACAGCTGATAGTTTAGCTGTGTAATTAGCTTAACCCAGCACTAGCTCCATCCAAACATGTCCAAATGTGTGTATACCCCTGTAGGTGCACATGTGTGAATGTGCAGATGCGTCAGTGCACCGGTGTCTGCGTGAGCATGGATCTGTAGCGGTAGCCAGACATAATGTAGCACTAATGACTTGAAAGAGAACTCAGCCATCACTGATCTGTCACACATTCAGTTTTGTGTTTTGTGAGAGTGCTTTAAGATGACTTTAAAATCATGATTTCGTGATTTCATAATAAGCAATGATTTGGGGTTTGACTTGAAACAGTTTAATATTAGTAAATACATCCAAGCTTTACTGCTGAGTCCAACAACACAATGAAATTAATTCAGTTCCTCTGTGCATAGTTTTGGTCCTTGTGGCTGTTACAGATTTTACGTGTAAAGCCTGTCAGCATTATGTGTGATCGCAGTTAATCCGCCTATTGAGCCTCAAACTGCTCATCTGCTAATATCACAGAGCAGAATTGTCAATGAATGTATTTTTGACTGTATGCCTGCAGGTGCTGCTGCTGTGTGCCAGCATTTCTCTATTTGTGTGCATGTAGTATTAGATTACTGATTACACTAAGACCATACACACCTTTAAGAGATCTTGTATATTTTTAGAGGTTGACTGGTGTCTGCACGCAAAACAGGCACAAACAGACTTTTCATACCCAGTTTTGAGGCTCACGAGTGCGTCCACGACTCCAGTTTGATGGTATTTTGTCATGTATGCATGCATGGCCGGGTAGTTCTTCTTGATGTTTCTTTCCGTAGAGCCGTTAGGAACGGTGCCGAAGCGAAATGGAGGCGAGTAAGCGTATGGGTTCTGAAACTGTAGACAAAGAATAAAGGAGAACATCAGTAGAATAAAATCATAATCAAAAAGAATCAGAATCAATGTCTCAGTCAAGTTATCTTCCTAACAATAACTTCTAGTTTTAAATTAGGAGCTTTTGTGTGTGTACGTGCATTTAGTTTCATGACAGATGCATGCAGAACAGATATTTATGTGCAGTGTATCTGTGCATCTCTGTTGTGTAATCGGGTCAGGGTGAGGCTGTGTTGGTAAGTCAAACCCCGCTGTACATGTGCTAGTGGTGATGTCATACAATGCGTGTGATGGCATCGCCCTCTGGAGACACTGTCTCCTCGCACGTTTGTGCCGATAAGCAGATACCAGTCAAATGTGCATTAACAGTGAAGGGCTTTAGAGAATAGTACTGCTGCTGCCAATGTGCTTATAAATACTTGATGCTGGATGCTGATGATGGGAAAGGAAACAGGCAGGAGAGAGTTTGTGTTGCAGACAAGCAGAGATAAGAGAGCTTGTGTATCGCTACAGTACATACAGTAGTCATGATTGAAAAGATACCTAAAACAAGTCTGTCGAGATGATTATGTAAATTAACTCCTCATCGTTTCTAGGAGGAAATCTTGCTTTTGGATTTGCACAGGCTTTTACATACAGTATATATTAACATACAGTAGATACAGTATACAATAAATATATCAGTCTGGGAACAACAAACATTTGTGGTTGTCATACGAGTCCCTGTGGGATCCCAGTGCTCTTTAGTTTAAGCACTGCCTCCTTGTGTATATTTACCTTAGCACATGTTTTGATCTGTGACTCTTTCCTTCCTTACTCTATTCCTGCTCTGTCTGTTTATTATGCAGGACTCCTTTTTTTGTGCTAGAGTGTGTGTATGTACCTGTTTTGCATTTTTCTACATACTGACTGTATATTTGTTGGAGCTGAAATTCTTACATTTTTATTCCCAGGCAGCATTGTTGCAAAGTGTTGACATGTCTGCCTTGCAGACTTTCTGACTCTCAGTAGGACCTGTCTTTGTATCTCCACAAACTCTGAAGCTTTCTCCAAAGGGGTTTAGGGATTTAAAGCATGTAATGTAAAGGCATTAGACGGACCCAGTCAATCTAATGTTGGTGAGGAACCCCCTATAAGCTCCTGATCATTATATTATATTTATAACCACAATAGAACATATTTTACCTCACTGCATTACATACTCTGTCAGCACCTCAGGATTGCAGGGGTGTTGGAGTTAAATGGTAAAAAAGACTCTGTTGCTGTTTGTTTCTGTCTACAACCTCTCAGCCCTCTAGTGGCCATGAACATCTTAAAGCAGTTTTATGGAAAACAGGCGGGCACTGTTTGTTCGTTGACCTGATGCCCATCCTCGCTCAGCACACCAGTCTAGAGTAAATGGCCATTTACCACTTTTTGTCAGCTCCCGTTCTTCCCCCCGGTCTCTGTCGTTCCACATCTCTCTTACGTTCCTCCTCCTCCTGCCATTCTCACTACCTCAGACGTCAGCCTGGCCCATATCTGTCTGCCCGTTGTCTTGTACCATCTTCTGTGTCTCGGTCTCTCGCTATTCCTCTGTCGTCCTGCTGCCAGTTGCTTTACCCCTTCTTCCATCCCTTCCTTCCTCTCTCCTTCTGTAGGTTGTCAAAACTCTATACATCATCCTCATATGCTTTCTCCTCGGTAGATCACTGTCTCCTGAAGCTACCATTTCCATATGCTCTTGATTGTGTAATTGTCTGCATTTGACTTGAACTTCTCATTTTATCTTTCAACCTGCTTTCCTTCTACTACATCATTACCCTTTATGCTTTTCTACAATTCTGTTTATATTTCGATCCCAAAAACATTTCAGCACATAGTGTCAGTTATTTATTTCTAACTAGACAGAATCAAGCAGTGACTTTTTTGATTTATTATTTAAATCTAAATCTTTACAACTCCCCCAAAAATACTGAGGAACTAAAGTATCATTTTGAGATCACAGACAATGTGCTGAAATAGGTTTGCATTTGTTCAGAGTAAACTCTGCCTTTCGGGCCAGTGACAGCAGAGGTTGGCCCCAGCACCCATGCGATCCTGAGTAAGTGTTCTAGATTGTGGATGGATGGATCTTATACAGGCTTTGAATCAAGTTTATCCTTTACTTCTTAACAATATTAACAAGTAACAACTAACATCATTCCTTTATTCTTCATTACCTTGTTATCAGAAAGCCCCGTGACTTGGTCAACAAACTCCTCCTGGATCATGAAGGCGGCCAGGTTGGCAGTGTAGGAGGCCAGGAAGATCACAGCGAAGAAGGCCCACACAGACACAATGAACTTACTGGTGGTTCCCTTTGGGTTTTGCACTGGTACGGAGTTGTTAAAGACCAGACCCCACAGCAGCCACACAGCCTTGCCCATGGTGAAGGAAGGACCGTGGGGATCTCGATAAGAGAAGGAAGAGAATAATAGTTAAAAGCTGTAGGACACAGACGGGGGAATATTCTCAACCACGGGAACCATTTTCGTGCGTCAGTTTTAATGCTCACCTTTTCCTTGTGCCAGGTTTCGGTTAAAGCCAAGAGGACTGATGTACTCGAACATAAACACAGCCATTGCAGTCACCAGTAGCAGCATCACAAACATCATGACCCACACTGATGCACTGAATGGCTCTGAGAAAAATAAATAAGAGGACAGGAATTTGGTATTAGCAAATGCCGTCTAAAGGGTGATGTATCGAATCACTTTCCTTTTCCCCATGAACTGAAATTGATGCACAGAGTAGCGCGCGCACAGAGGAACAACTGCATGGATAACAAGCTGACTCTTGCATGTTCACAGTGCCCCTACAGCCCCCCACCCTCCAATAAACGTTCACATACACAGGCACGCCTCCTATTTGACAGTGTGAGGAGGTGTACAGTATAGGAACCTTAGTGTCAGCACTTCTGTCCTCCCTCTGAGCTCACAGCACTACTGCAGAGATTAAATGCTGCTCTAATGTATGGGAGAACACTGCTGGCACAGAGCTGCACTATGTGCGTGTGTGTTGGCAAGCAGCCATTCTGGGTCTTTGTAATTGCCACTTTCACAAAAGTAAGTGTGTGCTGCGTAAAGGTCATTGTGTGTACCTGCATGCGTGTCATTGTCTGTAATGTACACTTACATTCATACTGTATTTATGCAGTATTGCTTAGCGTCTGAGCACATGTGTGAGTTTTTATGTTTGTTTTTTTTGTCAGCATCAAATGAATGAGACTAAGCAGCCATAACAGGGATGTCCATGGTCACTCAGGGTAAAATCCCAGAGTAAATCCTCCTCAGGTAAGTGAGAGCCATTGTACCAGGAAGAGTAGCTGAGCTTAATCCCCTTGATGAAAGAGCAAGTATTGACAGCTGTGTAACAGAACTCAATTGTGTTGTCATCTTTGCATTGCTGGAGGCACAGGCACCAGCACACATCTTCCACTTCTCTACTCCCCTGAGTCTAACAACAGAAGAAGAATTATTAAGTGACAGTTACCAAGAAAGGCTGATGGGGAGACCGTTCCGTTGCTACGGGAAACCATGACGCTTATCCCGGTTTCCACGAACGGGACGGAGAAATCGATGACCTCAGAACGCTCCTCATTGATCGTCAGAGATCCGACGGCCATGACGGCTTTCTTATAGACCACCTTTAAAGGGCAGAGAAGAGGGATAGAGGAGGAGTAACGAGAGAATTTAATCAGCAACCCCACCTAGTGTTATTGTACCTATAGAAAATACACTCAGCAAAACCTGACCAAACATCAGTAAACTCTAAATTAAAATAACATACAGCAATCAATGTTAAAAGAGTCTCTGCAAAGTTAGATGAAAATGAAAATGCAGTCTACACTTATACAGTTCACAGTCTTAGAATTAACTCCAGGACTTTGCCTTCAATTTGAAGCTGGTAATTAAAGATATGCAAAGACGTTTTCTGCGGGAGTAGCAAAGATTTGTTTACTTCCACTATTTACAGTTGGTGCCAAAGCTTTATAGTGGAAAAAAGTTTGTTTTTCATCCTGTAAAAGTTTTGCAAAGTCAATACTAGCAGTTTGGAGGAGGAAGAAGATAAATTACTGATTTTCTCACTGCCATGGACGCATTAGTTATTCCTTGGAGACTGATCAAAAACATATACAGTACCTCAGTCACAAGCATCACACATCTGTCTTAATAAATGCTTTTCGAGTAGGGATGTGTACTGTATGTCCACGCCTTTGACTTACCTCTCCCACCATCCCATTCCAGACGTTGTTGATTTTCTTGCCATGCTTGCCATTGGTCACCAAGTACAGGTCATAAGTAAATTTGACATACTTGGCGATCTTTTTCAGAATATCAATGCAGAAGCCTTTGCAGCACTTCTTGATGTATGTCCCACCAGCCTCTGTTGTGTTGCTATAGAAACAAAGAACACACACGGTATTAGGTCATGTCTATCTTTTCTTTCTGCCGTTAGTAAATTAGCGTCTACCACTGTTTTTTACCTTTCAAATCCCTACAAAGCATGTCTGCTGCATGTTGTCTGTATGTGAATGAACCAGCAAACACCAAACTTAACCCTAGGACTTTTTCACCTTCAAGTTGTTCTATTCAGGAATAACTTCAGAAGACTTAAAAATGTGCCTGTGTCTCCTTCTACCTCTCTGTCTCTCTGGAGAAGCAGCTCTGTGACGGCACAGCATCTGCAAGCCTTGTACCATCTGCGTGCATGAATTTGAGAGCAGGAAAGTTCAGACAGTGTTCACACACACATTAAGAGAGAACACCAACTTTATGCCACCTGGGACATTCATTTACCTTTTAGATTTTTGCTAATTAGGAGAATATAACCTCACCCCTTAGTTTAACAACAGCCTGGACACAAACTTAATAGAAAGTGACTGCAGTTACCTTTGGAGCTCAAACTCACTCACAACAAGAATTCTGTTGTTCTTTTGTCTTTGTCTGTCTTGTTTTCACTCTCAAAAACATGTCAACACAGGTGGATTTCTTTCCTGTCTTCAGATTGGAAACAGCAGTACACTAGTCTTCCCACAAGATAGAAAGCTGAGAACTGACTGGTTTGGCACCAATTGTGCATTACTTTCTGCTATTGATAAATATCTTTATTATCAATATAATCAAGGATGAACGCAAATGTCTAATTTATAAATTAATGCAGTTCATTACCATCAAACATATACACTGCACTTAAATGGCCCCACAATCATTCTATGTGCTGATGAAAACAGTCAAATTAATTATCAGAGAAGCAGCTTTCTCATCACTCTTAAACAGCATGAAACCTCCCTGGCCCCAGAGTAAACATGTAAACAAGATGTAAAAGTGTGACTTAAAAAGCATCTGGTAAAATGATATTAAGGAGGAATTGTACTGTACACACACAAAGAAAACAATAATCGGGTTGACATCAACATAATGTATAGGCAACAGGATTAAATTGAGATATTGAATGTGTAAAGTGAGGTTAGTGAGGCACAAGCCACAGACACAGTATCTGTACATATTTAGGCTGTGTAATGTCAAACATAGGGCCATGTTACTGTGCTGTAACTACTGTACAGTACACGATAAAGTGCTACAGGGAAAGAACAGGACTTGTGATAATAATAATAGAAACAAGGACAACTAAGTCAACTTTCTGGCAGGTTCAGCTGGTGGGGGCAGTGACAGAGCAAGCATATAGGCCAGAGCTGTAATAGCTGCATTCATGCACACAGTGTACCCATTTAGGCAGGCCATAGTACAGTCCAGGCATTGAGAGCATGTGATGTTATGGGGGCTGTTTGTAAAGTTGCTAGGCCAACTTGATATAGAAACGCTACAGGGCCTGATGGGTCTCGAGAGAGGGCAGTGTGGGTATATGTGCAATTGTGTGTGTGTGTTAGTTTGAGTGTGGCTTGTTTTTAGGCCCAGCCTGGATGAGTGAGTTTGTAGTTCTGCATGCATGGATAGTCCTGCAACCCCTTAATTCAACCCCTCCACCACTGCGCTCTCTGCCTCTTTCCTTCCCTCCATCCATCCCTCTTTCTCCAAATGGACACTATGGATGCTTGAGTGGGAATTGCACTGTGGGAGGGAGGAACACACCCAAATGTTCTGGCCTATGAGTGGACATGTGGCAGCAGAGTGTACGAGTTGTTGTTGTGTGTGTGTGTTTGTGTTCCTCCTTGGAGATGCTTTATCCTCCGCCCTATTTCACAGTCATCCTGGGTGGAAATCTCTGCTGGCTTCTTCCCTGAGACCCTACTGCTCAATCAGCTCTGCTTGTTGGTGCATGTGTGTTATAACTACAGACATTTACTTTGTGTGCATGTGAGTATGTACCGACAACAGTGACAGAAACTGTGTAGCATGCATTCTGCTATTCCTGTCAGCTTGCCTCTGCAAAAAACAACAACTGGTGTGTTTTAGGAGCATCCGTGCCACTCAAACACATACACAAACCCTAAGCCACTAACGTGTGCACTTCAGAAGAGAAATATCCTAAATGCTTGCAGATTTAGGCATTGAAAATGGTAAGGAAACTACGAAATTGCTGACATTAGCAGCAGCTTCCATTTACACAGAAAGAAAATATGCTGCATCGCCAGGAGCGGAGGGAGAGACGAGCACGGCCAGGATGGAAAACCTCTGAAGTCATTTTTTACCATTACCCCATTTACCAAATACACTGATATACAATGAAACCTATTATTTGCTGTGATGCAAATCCTACTTTCATTCACAGAGCCTGTCAAACAGGTAGCGCACAACAGCACACAAGAATATTCAGTTTGTGTCAGTAGAAAATTCATAAAAGCCCGGCCCTGATGCTTTGTGCAGTGTAACACTCATTACGTTATTTCACCCTTCTAAAATAGATAATTGTGACACAGTTGTTGAGATTAATGTGTCGTTATACTAATTAAGGTGAATCAATGTTAATTGAAACAGACAGGACAATGACAAAGTACATAAATATCACTCAAACATGACAATATTTCTGTTATGCTGTCTGTGAGGGTTGCTAATAACCAGACAATTAGCTAGTAGCTACAATGCTAGATAATGAATTATCTAGCTACAGTATATAGCTAGCTGATAAGAAATTATCTAACTAGCTCGCAGCTAGAAAACTGGTTAATTAGTTATCTATCTAGCTAGCAGCTATTTTACAAGCTAATTGGTTAATAGTCCAAGTGCAGTAGCTACAGACCTGGCTAATTAATTATCTACCTAGCTAGCAGCTGTATAGCGAGCTAATTAGCTAATATCTTACTAGCTAGTAGCTACAGAGCAGGCTATTCATTATCTACTAGCTTTTAGCTAGGCAGCAATTTAATTATCTAATTATTAACAGAGAGATAGCAGACTTACTCCTTGATATGCTTCCTGCAGGGCACAGAGTTCCTCATGCAGGTACCGGTGAGTCTCTCCACGTCCTCCACGATAACAAACGGCTTCTCCTCTAAAGTGACAATGGACAGGTGGTTGTCGTCGAGCTCGGCGTCGCCGAAGGAGTTGAAGCGCGGCCACACCGGGTACTTCAGGGTCAGGCTGCCGTTGTCCAGTCTCCCCATCTGGAGAAACAGAGGGTATTGAGATGACGACTAACTTTGCTCATTTGCATTTCAGACACAAACAAGGTGCACACGTCGAGAAGACAGCGCCGTGCGGGTTTAGCATTTAGCTTAGCGACCTGTAACTCAGGCCTTTAACATGTAGCCTTTAAATGTGCCCATTTTAAGCAGCAACATTTAAGCATGTTTGTGAGACGAATAGAAACAGGCAGCAGCCGGCTTTGCTCAACACTCAATTATTAACGTTACAAAAGCGGCACAATCTCACTCAAGCTAATTCCCTCCATTTCGGGAGTTGTTATTTCTTCTCTCCTGGTTTTCCTGCTGAAACCGTAGATTTGTTTGTCGGCTCTCCTCTGCCATTAAACGCAAACACAGACTCCCACAGTGACTTAGCGGCGTTCAGCGCCGTGTGTGGAGTCAGAGCAGGACAGGGCCTCTCACCTGAGCGCCCGCGTCACTTAGCCTGCAGCCTGCGTACCTGGATAACCCATTATCAGGCGTGCGGCGGGGATGACGGGAAATTTGCATTTTAATTGTTTTGCTTTGAGTGCTTTTCCGTCTTCTGACAGGGATTAGAGTCCGCTCTGCGCGCGGCTGTCACAAACTCAGTGCTGCCGGCTATTCCTCTGGAGCGAGTGTTTGTGTGTGGGCATTGGTGTGGGGACGGAGGGAGGGAGGGTCCCACCGGGGTCCGACGTGTGACGCCTCCACTCTGCAGGGAACGGCCTCATTGAGCCATCTGTCTCACACCATGTGTTTACTTCATCGCTCCTATAGCAGCGAAGTAAGCACGAGTTTGGATTCACTTAAAAATGAAGTGGATATCATGACAGCTGTTAGTGGACTGATGACTAATATACATATCTCCTCTTTATGGTACTGTAATAGTATGTCAAGCACACTTTTCCGAAAAGGGCAGCAAACACAGCTACTGAGAGAAGTGAAGGACGTATCAGAGCCTACTGTAACATCAAATCTGAAAACGCACATCAAATGTCATTAGTGCAAGCTTTTGAAGTGCAACGCTGATTTGGTCAAATGAGTCAATAAAGTGAGGGGAGATAAACGTCCCAATCAGACAATGAAGCAGAGGAGGAAGGAGCTGACGGCGCAGCTCCTCTGATGTCCTCCCCTCCTGCTCTCCTCTTCTTCATCATCTCTCCCCTCTAATTAAAGAAAGAGGGGTTATAAATTAATGCCCAGAGAGGAGGCCGGATTCCCGCTATCGACCGGCCGAGCAGCAGAATGCTGAATCTCCCTCTATGGAATAGCAGATATTATGCTCGCACAATGCATGGGAGGCAGCGAGTGTGTGTAATACGATAGCGGAGCCAGTGGGAGGCTGATAGGGCCCCCGGGATTATCGCCTTATAACAAACCGTGGCAACAGGCCTATCACGCCATCACCCTGTGACAGATCTGGAGCCCCTCGGTGAGGAGATGGCATCCTGCCGCAGAAGACGAGTGTTTCTATGCAAAATCCCTTGTTTTGTTTCATCTGCTGCTTTTGTCACCTCAAACCTCCCTTCATGTTTTATCTGCCTCTGTTTTTATCTTCACTTTGTAAAGGCCTTGTCCTTTGTATGGATATCTTGCTCTTTCTTCAATCTACGCTGTTCCGCACTTTGTCGTTTTTTCTTTTTTCATCACACACACACACACACACACACACACACACACACACACACACACACACACACACACACACACACACACACACAGTGGTAAATAAGCTGAACAACTGAGACAGAATGATGTAAAAAAACACAGAAAACCGTGGGTCAGGGCTCCCACCCTGAGCACCTTCTCTGTGCCACTCTCAGTGGGGGAGTTATCGCTGTGGCAAGTTGCATTATGGGAGAATGAGTTCCTAATGGTGTGGAGAAACCCATTCAGTCATAAAACAGTATCTGTCACTCCTGTCAGACAAAATTATGTCGGCAAAATGGATTCTGCTCTCCCTCGCTTGCATTCGCTCTGTTTGTGTTGCGAATGCGATTGTGCTGGTGCGTGTGTGTGTGCGTCTGCGTGTTGGCAAACAAGGGCAGAGAGGAACACGGCTTCAGAGTGAAAGAGCTTCATGAAACTGCAGTTACGGACTTTCAGATTCCTTAAAGTGCAGCACTTTTGTTTAGATGGAACTAGTGGCGCCTGCATTGAAACTGTGTGTGCACACACACATGGGCCTTTGTGTGTTTCTGCTCCATATTGTGACTCTCCAAGCACAAATCCCATGCTGTCTGTAATAATTATTTTGTGAACTGGCTGCTAACACTGCAGCACTTCCTCAAGCAATTTGCACACTCTATCTACCCAGCAGGAATAAAGCATAACATCCTGGTTGTGATCGGTAAATACACTTTTCTCATTTAGTCCGTGCAGCGACTGTGCACTGGAAATGAAATGTTTTTTGATTCCCCGACTGAGACACACCTCAAAATCTACGGACACACTGATGTCAGACACAAGTCCTG
This sequence comes from Betta splendens, assembly GCF_900634795.4. NCBI lineage: Eukaryota > Metazoa > Chordata > Actinopteri > Anabantiformes > Osphronemidae > Betta > Betta splendens. The sequence goes on along the minus strand of NC_040888.2, from coordinate 2,786,750 downwards.
AGGAAGCTGTTTCACAAATGCAATCCGTGCTTCTCCGTGAATGAAACCCTGATGAACTGGTCTGTGTGACATTTATGAGCAGCACCAGGTTTAGGAATATTCCACCTGCATGCGGTGTTGCACAGAAAAGCAGGTGCAGATTCTAACAGCAGAAAACCCCTGAAGTGGATTAAAAACAGCGTAGCTCTCTACTGTAGCTCTCTCCGTCTTTGTCCCGTTTGTTCCTGCCGCTACCTCGGTCCATCCGTCTCCATCACTGGCAAATCTTGCCATTATTCCATTTTGCTGCGATCCCCTCATCGCTTCCCTTCAGTGCCCCACAGGGGACACGTTTTATATTTTTAGTCCATTTTCACGTTGAGTTCTTATCTCTTGATCATCAGTGACATCTCTCTCTTTCTTTGTGTGCGGCTGATTTTGGTGCATGGGTGGGACGGCTGCAGCAGACTGAGAGCGAGAGGGAGGAAGAGGGAGAGCTCCCAATTATATTTCCAAGTTGGGTCTCGGTGTCTCTCTCATCTGTTTCACTGCATCGCACTGGAGTGGTGCTGATCAATTCCATTGGCTCACTGTTTACACACATTACAACAACACACTCTGCCTCCCTTCAGCGCCAATAAAGGGTCGTTTGTGCAGCTACCTGTGTGTGGGAGAGTATTTGTGTGCAATGTGAAAATACTGGTCTTGGAGATTGACTGTGGAGGATTGCTGCAAGCTAAAACAAATACTGTAATACACACAGGTGCGACCTGAATAAAAGCCGATTTAGTCTCAAATGATGCGTCTGCCAATAAGGTGTGTGGAGGAGGACACACACACACACACACACACACACACACACACACACACACACACACACACACACACACACACACACACATAATTGAGGTCTTTAGTTGTGATTAACTGTGCTTTGAAGTGTTATGAGAGAGCACAAAGTGCAGCTCCCAGGATTATACAGCTCAATCAATACAGCTATAAAACAAAACCTAAACATCATCACCTTCGACATGGAAACATGTACTGTACGATGTTGGTGCTGTATTAGAACGTATTACGATGTATACGCGTTCCATCAGTGCTGGGACTCCTACCTTTTCCCACTCTCTCTCCTTGTTGAGAACAATGACCACCAGCTTCGGGTTCTCCTGGTAGCCATCTTCTGTGAACGACAGGTCTCTGCCGTCCCACGTCACGTTCATCATGTACCTAAGAGCGAGACAAGACAGGAGGAGGTGAGCGGTGGGGCAAAGCGTCGGACAGGGTTGGGACGATGTAGT
>NC_040888.2:2772970-2782970 GCF_900634795.4 Betta splendens | reverse complement strand
ACACTCAGCCCCAGGTGGCGTGTGTTAAGTGTGGCATGAATGATGACTGCACAAGGTGAAGGAGACGCCAGCTTCGCAGTGGCTTCGCCCCCGATGATGTCCCTGGTGTGCCAGTTTGTGCTGTGCTTTTTTTTCTCCCTGAGCAAGGTTCAGCAGCACGAGATTAATGCTCACAATAACATTTGTATTTTTCAAGCTTAGCTTACAGCTGCACAACAAAACGCAACACGTGCCCACACAGCTACTCCAACAGGATTTCTATTGTTGCACAAAATAGGATTTGTGTGTGTGTGTGTGTGTGTGTGTGTGTGTGTGTGTGTGTGTGTGTGTGTGTGTGTGTGTGTGTGTGTGTGTGTGTGGAGATGCTTTTCTGTGCTTTTCTCTAATATGCAAATCAGTTCCCAGGACAGGACCACCCTGAAGCACCTTACATACAGTACTGCATTCTTCCCCACTGTTAAGAAAAGAATGACGTTGCTTTGCAGTGGGATTCGTACTGTACTCTACTAGTACTGTACTACTGTAGCTGTAGTAACGGCCACTTGGAACCAAATTCTAACCAAAAATACAAAACATTGACCAGTAGAAAAGCAGCCGTAGCCTCCTTCAGTTCTACTATGACCAGTAAGTGGCGCTGTGTCAGTGGCCAACAGCACCTCAAGGTTTTAAAAATGGCGGCCTGTCAATCACATGAAGGGCAAACCTCAGAGAAGTGACTGCCTTTTATCTCCAAAATTATAAAAATTACATTCGTACGTTCCTTGTGAGCAATTGTAAACAATATGTACACACAGCTGGAGTATTAAAATTTAAGTTGCTACTTGAGATGAACTATGCATGTTATGCATGAACATTATGTAACATTTCATGGCCTATATAATATTAATCCTGTACTCTGTACTGTACGACATGCATCTTTAACATTTTCTGCTGCAACATGTGGAAAAACAAAAACAATATGTCTTTGCACAGCTGGCAGTAGAAGCGCCGCAGGAGCCGCTGTGTGTTTGCGTCTACACGCGTGTGTTTGCTGACTTCTGACCCTGATATATCAGGTCTGGAGACTGAAATTACCTGTCAGAACAAACTACTGCCATCACGCCGGCTCCACACACACACACACACACACACACACACACACACACACACACACACACACACACACACACACACACACACACACACACACACACACACACAGATAAATAAGTGCTAACGTCTTTGGAGGCGCACTGTTCACCACAGCAAGGTAAGCAGCGCGCTGTAAATCTGTCACCACAACGTTCTCTTCAGGGGGGATATTTCTCCTGTTTCCAACATACACGTGCACAACTGTGGACACACACAAACCCACACACGAGCGCACTATATTTTATGTGGAACACAAGTTGTCACTTGGTCTGATTGCTGCACTGGCCGGCGCTCTTAGTTGGTCATTTGTCACCTGTTTTTATTTAATTTTATTTTTCTATTACTCTACAAAACATATTCATCTTGGATGTGTCACAGTGGATTTATCATCACAGCTCTTACTGGCAAAGTGAGTGAGGTAAAAGTTCCCTGAAAGCCCGGCTGCTCAGCGCTACAGTCACCTGAGCTAAACACTTTACTCTGATTTCAGCGCACGCTAATGTTATTCTGGTCAGAAGCAATTTTGCTCTATTATGACATGTTTCTGACTTAAATAGCTGCCAAATCCCTGTTGAGCCTTAAAGGGCATCAGACATATGCTGTAACTGTACAACAAGGCACTAAAAGTAGGAGTGACCCCCACAAAACTCTAAAAATACTCAAATATGAGGCAACAAAAGGCTGGAATAATTCGCTGCACGGCCAAGGAATAAAATGCAAAAAAGAAGCCATTTACTGTTCAAACATGATCCATAAATGCCCCCTCTTATTCCTCCTCTCTGAGCCGAAGCTCATTCCAAATATGTTTTGTAGCCGGCCAAATTGAAATTCGACGTTCCGCCTCCCCAGTGGAGAAAGTGGCTCAGTGTAAGACACCGAGTTTGACAGAGAGGACTGTTGAGCAGCGAGAGACGACGGGGACGACATGCTTTAGGTCCCGTCTCCTCAGTGGCTTCGTTTCCAGTTAAAGGTCACTTTGTTGTAATGATGGGCCTCTTTTCGGCCCGTCTGCGTCCGTGCGTCTCACACTCGCCCCTCGCGTCTCACGTCTTGACCAATCGCATGTCGCGCGTCGTGGCTCTGAAGCCCTATTGGCTGGATTCACTCACCCACAACAGAGCCATCTGTGGCCGCTCATCACCTGGGTAACAACCTGAAGCAGCAGAGCATGCTGGGAATGCTGGCTCTTGTAATTGTCTTGTTGAGCGTGTGTCAGTTCTCAACTGAACGACAGCTACAACATTTTAAGGTTATTAACGATTCAGTCCATCACGCTTTTACTGTCTCTGCAAAGAATGATTAGAATTTTTGAGTGGACATTTATGAGTTCTGATCAATGCCAATTTGTCCTCTGTTAGCTCAGCGACTGCTGACACTCAGAGCTGAGATTTCCCAGCCCTGGAGCTGCAGTGAAGGCAACAGTCTCTCAGAATCACAAGTAATGCATTTTAATGCGACTCTGATGCATTCTGAACATCTGACATAACGTTTTCACGGCATCATTAACAGGTAAACACACGTAATATACAATTTGCTACATTGATTAACCTAATTGTATTTAAATAAAAATGAACCATTTTTAATTAATTTTAATTTAATTTTGATAATCAATAATAATAATAATAATGAATTTGCTGTTGATTAGCAAATCACTGATCAACATTTCTGAATTTTGGACTCCGCCTTATGTAAATTTGAAACAAATAAATATTTGGGGATGTGAACACAGGTTGCGTGTCTCCCTTCGCGGCCAGATGGAAAGCCAGACAGAGCTGGCAGGACCTGCAACATCTCCCACTGGCTGCTGGGAAGCGAGCGCGTGATGAGAAGGCGAGCGGCAGCGCGCGAACGAGGACGAGATGGGGAAATAAACGAGAAGACGAACAGAAGGACTCATCAAGGAGCTCTTCAATTTTGGAGAGCACTCGTTTGTAACTGCTTCCTGCTGTTCCCCCAGTCTCAAATTATTTCCTTCACTCCTCCTTCGCCGTCTATTCCACCAACTCTCCGGCTCCTACTCTGCTTTATTCTCTCTGCTCTAAACCTCAGCTCCTCGTTTGTAACTGCATCTTCCTCCAGCCTCAGTTTTTAATGCAGACTTTGTGGAAACGCGACTCTAATTGAGGACAGGGTGAAAGAAAAGGCTGCCACACGCTCTGGCTGCGTGTGCATGTATGTGCATTTGCACAGCTGCTCTACACACAACACTGACAGAACAATGGCCTTCCCCTGTTCCTGTCACCCCTACAAACACGCTTACTTGTGCAGTGCACTTGGCGGCAGCTTGGTCGTCTTCTCCATCTGACCGTAGCAGGACGTCTTGGCTTCAGGGATGTCGCCGTACTCCACCAACATGGCCGCCGCCGCTGACGTTATGATCCCCAGGCCGTCACGGACCCTCGCCTCCAGAGGGTAGTCCCAGTCATCGTATGACACCGAAATCATGCCCGATGGAAACTCGTCAGGCATTATTTCCGGGTTGCCGGTGGTGAGCGACGGCACGATCCAGATGTATCCGAATCCGGTGAGACCCAGGGACCGGGCCTCCTCCAGGATGTAGACCGCCTCGTCCTTGGAGCAGTAGAGCAGGACCACTGGAGACTGGACTTTCTTGAGCATGATCTGAGACCGGCTGTCTTCCTCCACGGCATCCAGAGTGATGATATTCTGCAGGTCCCAGCCCACGAAGCTAAAGCGCAGATAACAGGACAGGAGTGAAATGTTAATATTTAACTAATAGACTATTAACTTTGCTCAGGTGTCGACAAGGGCAGTTATAATTATCCATTATAATTAATATCATCGTTAGATGTGGTGTGAATGCTAATGGGTGCAAAGTGCTTATTGTCAGAGGAAACACATTACAGCAGAACAGAATGATGAGTCCCAGCCCAGACGTGAAGGCGCCTGTGGTCAGTGGGCTAATTGGTGGCAAGTATTAGTAAATAGTGCAGCAGCACAGACGCCAACCACTAAAACAGGCCCATTAATATTTCATTGGATATTGGATATATTATTAGAGGCTGGTCACTGTCCAGATATTTGGCAAATCCTATTACAGGAAGCTTCAACAACACTGAAAACATACGACGCTGTAAAGTTTCTACAGCCCAGTGCAGAAAACAGTGTGGTGTGAAATGTGACACACTGCAGGAAACGAGGGGAGCGCTTAAACACGGTGTAAGGATCCAACAATAGACAGGCGGCGTAACGTGAGAGTGATGTGGGACTTGTTGTCCTCTTCTCGCTGTCCAAAGTGATGACGGTCTACACGTCCCACATGACAGAGACGATGATACAGAGAGACACGTTGAGAAAGAAAGCAAGCGAGAGAGGAACTAATCATGGAAGCGTGAGATGCTTCACGCAGCACACGGTCTGTGCTGATGCAGATCCAGGACCGGTTCAGGTGAATCCCAAACTCTTCCTGCATCACCTACCGAACGATGCTGTTATGAATGATGCCAGACCTCCTGGCCTTGACTCACTGTGCATCTTGGGAAATCAACAATATTTATGAAAGAGTCCTATTAGAGGCTCTGACTCACTTCAGTCTGAAAGCTAAGGGTGAAAACACCCACAGGATATGATTTATGCATAGCTCTAAGTATTTGTTTGTATGTTTTATGAAGCTAATGTCATAACGATGAGCTATTTCCCAGCTGTAATTATGAAAACAGAAACATCGCTGCTCGGAAGGTGTGTGTGTGTGGAGAAGACTCTGTTAAGGCAGCGCGATGGGAAGTGCTTAGCTGCTGTCTGTTAAGTGGGAAACAAGACAATGCTTTGCTGTCAAAACCATCTGGAAAACGCAGACTTTGGTGCTTTATGACGCATCCGAAGGCATTTCAGAGCTAAAAGTCTAGTAATACTACAGTACCTGCCCTTAATGTTGTAGTTTGAATGGAGTGCCATGCTTCAGAGCAGTGAAGGTCAAAGCACAATGTGCACTAAATGCTTCAGGTTTGGTCACTGACTACGCGACAAGTCCTCCTGAAGAAAACACCACCCGCAGCGTTTGACGTCTTTCCATCACAGACTGCATTTCTGCTCCGTTTGTGCAGTTCACTAGAAGAACCAGAGGACAAAGCAGCATCTCGCCCACGGAGCTGTTCAGCGCCATGTGTTTGCCATGTTGACGTTTCCTCGGGCTGAGATTCGGGAGGTTTATCTATCATGGTGTGGTCGTGGCGCGAGCCCTGAGAAGCGCCTGCCCTTTTCCACATACAGTACACCACACAAAGGTCAAGTGTGTGCTGGTGACGAGCGCCCGAGGACGACGGCGCTCGGACACGCGACCAAACGTGGCTGCTCAGACTGGGATTCAGCTGCAGCGGAGAAGAACCTGCTCGATGCTGGTTTGGTCTGTTAAACGTGTCCCACCTGTTGTCCACCGTGGTTTTCAGGATGTTGATGAACTCCTGGTAGCCTGGGAACTTTGACGTAACAATGGAGAAGATGTGCCAGTCGTACTCCTCCATGATGTTGAGCATCAGCAGCGCCTCCTGTTGGATGGAGGCACCGAATTGGAAGAACGTCGACTTCACATCCTGGAAAAGAGAGAAAATGCTAAAGTTTGGCACAAAGAGACACACACGCACTTACACACTCCAGCCGTTTACAATCACACATACACACATCTACATTAATAAGCCTCTTGTGGAGGAAATATATGGATGAGAGGCTCAGAACAATTCAATTACGCCCAAATTGGATTGATGCAGTACAGACAGGCTACAAAACTCTGTGGGCTCGGTTCTGGGGTAACGAGGGTTACATTCACTCCGAGTCACTCACATCCACTCCATTAAACCGGACTCAGAATCATTGGCCATTTAATTCAGCCAAACTCAGACAGAGTTGGACAGATCAGACAAGAGCTATCACAGGTGAGCGAATCTGTGCTATTCATTTATGCTGGGAGCCTGGTTTTACATGATTCATACGGCCTTGACTGTTAAACGAACTGAACTGAGACGCGAGTGTGAAAGGAAGAGAGTCTAGCAGCAGGAAAGGTGCAGAGAAGTGCTGCTTTCTGTTTGCTTTGCATCATTATTTGTTGTGTGGACGTGTGTTTTGTGGACCTGTGTTACCTTGAGAGTTCACATATTGCTTGTTTAGACACATTTATTTTGTCTTTCGCACTGTAATTACGACAGACGGTTAGAAAAAAGACTGAGGCACAGAGCAAAAGGCCGAACGGAGGGAGAAGAGGCAGGAGAAGAATAGGAGACGCTTCCCAGAGTCACACCAATATCACACCTGCCCTCTAAAAGCACACGCGTCCTATAAAACAACACCCAGTCACACAAACAGCAGAGATGATGAGACTGAGCCTCTGTTCAAACATTGACACAGTTCCTGCCTCCAGGTTCCTGAAGGCTCCGCTAGATTCAGCCACGAACTGAGGAAACCAACAACTTCAGACACACTTATCCACGCAGGCAGCTGCATTGTTGTTAATGTGCTGGTGTGTTGTGGGTAAAAACATACTCAATTTTTAAAAGATTAAATAAGTAGTAATATTTCTCCTGTACTAACAGCTACTGCCTTCACTACTGACTGTTTGAAGTGTGCCTTTGTCTTTGTCCCTTAGTACGAAGCCTCTCCAGCGCTTTTTAACTGCATCGTATCTGCGAGTTTGCCTCGGTTCCTCAATGCCGGAGCCGGAGCGCCCGTCAAAGTCTCTCCGTGGAGCAGCGTGTGTGTTCTAATAGGGCAGAAACTGCAGCAGCGCTTAAGCATGAGGGAGGTCATCTTATAAGACGTGTCACTTTCTGTCCTTATCACTGCAGCTCCCGCTCCACTCCCACGCTCTGCAGCGGCGCACCGGGGAGCGCGGCTGCAGAGGGTCTGAGAGGGAACACGCTAGCTGCACAGAGCTGCATGTAGAACGATGCCAGCAGGGGGTCTGAGAGGGAACACGCTAGCTGCACAGAGCTGCAGGTAGAACGATGCCAGCAGGGGGTCTTAGAGGGAACACGCTAGCTGCACAGAGCTGCAGGTAGAACACGCTAGCTGCAGGTAGAACACGCTAGCTGCATAGAGCTGCAGGTAGAATGCGCTAGCTGCATGAAGCTGCAGGTAGAACGCGCTAGCTGCATGAAGCTGCAGGTAGAACGCGCTAGCTGCATGAAGCTGCAGGTAGAACGCGCTAGCTGCATGAAGCTGCAGGTAGAACGCGCTAGCTGCATGAAGCTGCAGGTAGAACGCGCTAGCTGCATGAAGCTGCAGGTAGAATGCGCTAGCTGCAGGTAGAACGCGCTAGCTGCATAGAGCTGCAGGTAGAACGCGCTAGCTGCAGGTAGAACGATGCCAGCAGGGGGTCTGAGAGGAAACATGCTAGCTGCACAGAGCTGCAGGTAGAACGATGCCAGCAGGGGGTCTGAGAGGGAACACGCTAGCTGCACAGAGCTGCAGGTAGAACACGCTAGCTGCAGGTAGAACACGCTAGCTGCATAGAGCTGCAGGTAGAACACGCTAGCTGCATAGAGCTGCAGGTAGAACGCGCTAGCTGCATGAAGCTGCAGGTAGAACGCGCTAGCTGCATGAAGCTGCAGGTAGAACGCGCTAGCTGCATAGAGCTGCAGGTAGAACGCGCTAGCTGCAGATAGAACACGGTAGCTGCATAGAGCTGCAGGTAGAACGCGCTAGCTGCATGAAGCTGCAGGTAGAACGCGCTAGCTGCAGGTAGAACGCGCTAGCTGCATAGAGTTGCAGGTAGAACGCGCTAGCTGCAGGTAGAACGATGCCAGCAGGGGGTCTGAGAGGAAACATGCTAGCTGCACAGAGCTGCAGGTAGAACGATGCCAGCAGGGGGTCTGAGAGGGAACACGCTAGCTGCACAGAGCTGCAGGTAGAACACGCTAGCTGCAGGTAGAACACGCTAGCTGCATAGAGCTGCAGGTAGAACACGCTAGCTGCATAGAGCTGCAGGTAGAACGCGCTAGCTGCATGAAGCTGCAGGTAGAACGCGCTAGCTGCATGAAGCTGCAGGTAGAACGCGCTAGCTGCAGGTAGAACGTGCTAGCTGCATAGAGCTGCAGGTAGAACGCGCTAGCTGCAGGTAGAACACGCTAGCTGCATAGAGCTGCAGGTAGAACGCGCTAGCTGCAGGGAGAACGATGCCAGCAGGGGGTCTAAAAGGGAACACGCTAGCTGCACAGAGCTGCAGGTAGAACACACTAGCTGCACAGAGCTGCAGGTGGAGCAATGAGCAGGTGACTTATCTTCTGTCATCTTCAGATATTAAAGTCTGCAGACACACACCTGCCACCACCTCACACAACTGCTGCTCATGTGGGAGCATCCTGTTTAGCCTAAATGCACAGTTCATTTGTTTGTTTTACACCTGTGCCATAAAACAGCGACACAGTTTAGTAGATGTTTTTAAAGTTTTTAAACCAGGAAACAGAAGCGTGGACGCGTGCTGCCGGGTCAGAACTCAGGAGGTCTGTCTTCTACTAGAATAATTGCTCCGCTCTGGTGTCCAGCGGTGATGGATGCAGGCCAAACCATGTGTTATTATTTTCAGTGGCTCCCATCGAGCCGAACTCAACCAGAGCCCAACTGGAGTGAAGAGATTTGGATTGGGTCATTCTGAATGTCCTTGTTTTTAAAAAAGAGCAAAGACCTCGATCAAATGCTTGAATGCAGTAATGCGGCTTTAATACTGACAGAGTGACATTTGGACATTTATTAGATCTGTCTACAGCAAATTGTGATTTCAAACATTTAATATAAACAAACACATATAACATAATGTGTCTTTTCACATGCACCAATTTTATAAATAGATGATTTATGAGTTCTTAAAAAGGGAAGGCATGTTGGTGAAGAGCAAATACATTATGGTGAACAAACCAAAATAAACTATGGAAACAAAACACACGATAGCAAAAACTAAAAATACTGATAATGAAAAACCAACAGAAAACAAACAGACTTGGCGGTGAAAGGTAGGAAATCAGCCACAAAGACAAGAATGGGAGGCACAAAAGGAGGAGACTTGGAGGCAGGACAGATGGAGAGAAGACAACGGAGTGGAGCGGTGGAGAGGAAACCGACGGAGTGACTAAGTGTGTATGATTGTTTCTAATTGGGACGGCGCACGGTCCATGACATCAGAAAACAGCCAATCGAATCCTCTCATTTCACCCTTCTCAAGTGTGACATGTCTGGGCTTCGTGCTCACACCTTCAGCAAGCGGCAGCCACACACACACACACACACACACACACACACACACACACACACACACACACACACACACACACACACACACACAGAGCCCACCGTTCTCACCGCTTCCCTCCGTGCTTCGTCTATCACGTTAACAGTCTCCTGCTCTCAAATTTCCCACTTTCCTGCATCCGCACAATCACAGTGACGCAAGCTCAACGACACAAACACACACAAACACACACACACACACACACACACGCACACACACACACACACCTGCCCTGTGGGGCAGGACAGTGTGTCTAAGTTGAGATAGAGGGGAGTTATATATAGTAGTCTTCATATCCTCTGCTGCTGATAGCATCATGCTCAGTCTAGGCTGATGACACACACACACACACACACACACACACACACACACACACACACACACACACACACACACACACACACAGATGGATGTGCAGTGGGTTCTTTCTTTGTGAGGTGGACGCTAAAAGGACAGCGTGAACCCTGCATATATATATATATATATATATATATGTGTGTCATACGCTGCATATCCATACATCACTTCTATCAGTTATCTGCTGGGTTTAACAGATCCACAGTGTCCAGTGAAGGAGAAACACACTGACATGACAAAAATTCCTTGGTGGCTTGTTACTAAATATAGACAGACAGG